>NC_061094.1:72226022-72253522 GCF_015104395.2 Macrobrachium nipponense | reverse complement strand
TGGTACTGGGACTTTATGGACACCCTGTATGTCTAGCACCCTTCATCTATCGTCTTCATTGTGATGTCTCAAATGCATTCAACTTAGAAGTTCCTTTAAAATGATCACAGAAAGCAATTAAAATCTCCCCAACACAGATTGCTCCATTTGGCTACGTTACCTTATTATTTTATTATTATTATTACTATTATTATTATTATTATTATTATATTATTATTATATTATTATTATTATTATTATTATTATTCAATTAAAAGTTCCTTTAAAATGATAAACGTAAGTAATTAAAATGTTCCCAACACAGACTGCTACATCTGACAGTTACATTATTATTATTATTATTATTATTATTATTATTATTATTATTATTATTATTATTATTATTATTATATTTTGCTTTGACTTGGATGAAATTTGAAGCTAACTACACTGCAGTTTAGCGACTATTTCATATACACATTTTTTTTTAACTCTTTTAGTGTTACAGTGCAATATTTTTTCATTTTTTAATCTGAATTTTTAGTTAGAATTTCAGGCCCTATGACTATTAGCGATCTCTGATCTTCAGAATTTCTATAATAATAATAATAATAATAATAATAATAATAATAATAATAATAATAATAATGTCTCAAGACCTGAAAATAGAAATGAGGAGGATATGGGATATGCCAGTGGAAATTGTACCCATAATCATAGGAACAGTAGGCACGATACCAAGATCCTTGGAAAAGGAACCTGGGTAAACTAAATGGCGAAGTAGCTCCAGGACTCATGCAGAAGAGTGTGCTACTAGAAACAACGCACATAAATAGTGAGATAACTGATGGACTCCTAAGGAGGCAGGATGCAGCAACCCGGAACCCCACACTATAAAAACCACCCAGTCGAATAGGATGACTGCGATAGAAAAAAAAAATGATAATCTATGTAAAAAATAAATCCCATTTCATAAAATTTTACTAGCATTCGTTTTTTGCTTAAATTTGGCTATATTCACCTCATCATTAATTATATACCTACCATACAAGATCTGATCATTTCTCAAACCCAGTCACTAATTCTATATGTTGTCTCAAATCTGTTTCTATCCGTCGCTTGCTGGATAATCAACATCATATAACGCAACTATTCAAAATCTCCTCTCTACAGCATTCAACATCTCCCGCGCGCGCGCGCCAATCCAAACGCAGTAGTAGGCAAAATCTATGCCAATTAATTTTCTGGATGCCCGCGCGGATACGATTTATTTATTGTACGTTTAATTACCTCCAATCATTAGTTGCCGTAATGAACGCAGTGGATAATCATCCGGGACCGGACTAATTAGGTTTCTATGTTAATAATATCACAATCGAACAAAGCATCGTTTGATATTCTCGAGCCTCATCGTACTTCATTTTTTTTTAGACCTACTAACAATGTCCTGGCAGCTTAATTAATTGTGTTCGTGTTTTGGCGCCAATTTGTCCGTGATATTACTTCTATACGGACATCCTGCGCCACATACTATCTGCTCTTTCAACATTTAATAAGGGGACGATTACAACTTATCGTAATGCAGCATATGTCTGTCCGTCTGCCCTCATATCTTAAAAACTCCTGAGGCTAGATGGCTGCAAATTGGTATGTCTATCATCCACCCTCCAGTCATCAAACAAAACAAATTGCAGCCCTCTAGCCTCAGTAGTTTTTATTTAATTTAAGGGTAAAGTTAGCCACGATAGTGTCTGGCACCGCTACAAGAGCCCTTTTTACTTGTTTTTCTTCTAATTACAAAAAGTACCTACCTTTAATCTTCCTTAAGACAGCTGATGGGTGAGAGAAGGAGAAATACACTATTAAATTGCATTTTTTAATCAACGCGATAGTCTCATATTTGGAACCTGTCTGAGGATGGGTTGTTGAGAGAGAGAGAGGTTAGAGAGATTACGAGAAGACGAGAGAGAGAGAGAGAGAGAGAGAGCTATCATATAAGCCTTTGAACGTGTGCAATGTTATGTGAACCAATTAGCGGTGTTTATGCAAAGTTCTACAACGGTAAATTATTAGTGATAATAATGACGTGTATTTTAGGAGGTCACAATGAGCAACAAAAATCCTGCATGTACATGCAATGACTGCAAGCAATTACAATATACAAAGCAATACAACCTTATTAAAGTTTAAGACAGCAATAAATTTTACATATATATATATATATATATATATATATATATAATCTTTAATATCTATATATATATTTATAGTATATATATATATTACTAATTTATCCCATTCTACAACAACAAAAATAGTGTCTAAGTACCTATTGGTTAATTTACCTTAAAAAACATTTGAATATATTTTATAAATAATTCCCTTCTCTACAACTGTATAACGGATGACGGATGTTGCCTCAATAAACATTTATTAAAAAGCAGTAATGAAAGTATACGACAGGTTTTTGAATAAATATACACAAGCTAGGCCTATGAGCTAGGCCTATGCCTAGCAAACACACTTTTGCGTCTACAAGCTTCCAATACATTTAAGATATTTGACGATAAAATGACGGTAAATAATGGATGTATATAATTTTCATGTACTTTATTAGCCTATGGCGAGTGCTGAGAACTTTTATGTACGAACAAAATGCTAAATTTACAGTCGAATTATCTCGAAAAGTGTGTCTTTAACTGATGAGTTTGAAGTCTCCAAGTACAAAAATGATTTACACCCGTCAAAGAAAAACCCGTTTCTCTAAGTATTTATTGATTTATTTGGGATGATACCTATTATCTACACAATTTATTGAAAAACTTAGCCCAATAACCTCAAGAGAACCCCATTAATAAATAGTTTTAAAAATTTTCACGATGGATGCGCGAACGAAAATTCCTTTAGTTAACCATAAAGTTCCCGTTTTCTTCGGATGGGAATTATTTTGAAAGAATGGAATCGAACGTTGACTAAACCAAAAAGAATCGCCGTTGTATACTTGTACGAAAGGAATATTATTACAGACAAAAATAACTGCTATTTTTCCAAGTGTCTATTCTAATAAATAATTAATCGTCCGCAGTTTAACAACTATCGATAATACACCTAAACGTAAGATAGCGTAAAAGTCTGTCCAAACGATAACACTTGAAAGTTATCTAAAATTACACTATAAAAATCAAGTGGTCAACTGTGCAATGCATAATTTCCCTACACATTTTGGAATTATATATATTTCAAAGCATCTTCGATATAATAACAGTGTTTTAAAATTGTATAAATAGATTTGCAATACTCGAATCCAAGAATAAAGTTCCTTTAATAGACCCATATAAAATATTGCAAGATGCCTCACTACAAACATTTCCCATTATATAATATATATATATATATATATATATATATATATCTATATATATATTATTATATATATATATATATATATATATATATATATATATATATATTTCAAAGCAAACATTTCATCTGGATGTATGTATATAAATAAATAAATATATGTATATATACAATTCTGAAAAAATTCTGAAACGATACTTGGTATAATTCCCACAAATACTAGTTCCGATCTTTGTTTATCGGGTCACCCACCATCAGACGGATAAATTCAGATTAAGAGCAACCTACGATTTACCAAAAATGGAAATTACATAAACATAAAATAAGAAAAACATGCAAGTAAAAGGATTTTAAGATTGCAAGAGCTCTCGCAGATAGTCCCGCAATTTATATATACATGTTTTTAAAAATGTTTTTATTTTTAAAGCAACTGCTACTTGTTTATTGGTATAAGTTTGAGATGACAAACGTTTAATCTTCCCTTACCTTTGGTATAAGTAGAGCCATTGGCCTGATATGTATACGGCGACCTATCCCTGGGCAGTAAAGCTTCGTTTTCCGGATACCGGTAATTCTCGTACCCCCGGATACTTCCCTCGCGGTAACCGGACCCGCTCCCGTCCGTGGTGTACCCGTCGCGCGGGTCGGGGTCCAGCCCGGGACGGTAACCGCCTCGGTAATCGTAGTGGTAGTCCTCTGCGGTCCTGTACCGCGGCCTCGGACTCGTGCTGTACCGCTGCTGCCCCTGGTAGTCCCGTTCTCGCCTTCTGAAGTCCCGCGGCCCCGTGGAGTAGTCCCTAGCACCCTCGCTGTAGTCCCTAGCACCATCTGAGTAGTCTTTAGTAGCACCAATGTGACGATTCCTGGGGCTGTCCTGGGGGTGGGGGTGGTGGTGTTCCCGCATCCCACTGTGGTAGTCCGGAGGCTCGTGGCGGTAGTCCCTCGGGTGGTGGAAGTCCCTCGGGCCGTTCTGGTACTCCGTCAGGGGCGCGTCGGGGTACCGAATCGGGCCGTTTTGGTAGTCCCTGGGGTCTCTGGGGTCTCTGGGATCCCTGGGATCCCTGGGATCCCTGGAATCCCTGGGATCCCTGGTATCCCCCTGATAGCTCCTGGGGCTGTCGTTCGAGTCCCTGGAGCTATGGTGATAGTCTCTGTTCAGCGATCTCATGGGATAGTCCCTAGGGGCTGTGGGGTAGCTGTGGTAGTCTTGGGTATAACTGTTGTAGCTAGGGGGGTAATTCTGGGAGTAGGAGGAGGAATCGTCTTCTGGGTAGCTACCGACGGCGTCGCTGTAGTAGTTCATGGTGGATCTGATGCCCCGGGACTTCTTCATGGATGAGTGATAGGGAGGGGGGAGTGGGGTGGGGGAGTAGTGGACTGGGGAAGCCACCTTTAACCCCTCTTCTTCTAAGACTTCATTTCCTGAAAAGAGAGAAAGGGGGCGAAATGTAGCCAAAAAATTTTTTTTAAGCTTTTCTATACATATACTGTAAAGTAAAAGTGATATTATACACAATGATCTTTGAAATCATAAGCATTAAACACTACACATTTCAAAAAAATACCCATAGAAGTAAACAAAACGTAACCAAATATACTTTATGCTTTTCTATATACTATAAAGTAAAAGTGATATTATAAAGAATGATCTATGAAGTCACAAGCATTAAACAGTATACATTAATAAAATAAAAGTACCCATAGAAGTAAACAAAATGTAATAAAATATTTTCTATGTTTTTCTATGTACTGTAAAGTAAAAGTGATATACACAATGATCTATTAAAAAAAAATACCCATAGAAATAAATAATGAAGGGGGGTCACAAAAATATTCAGTTTCTTCAAAGGTTATAGCTATAAGAATGTATATTATCATGTCTACACGTGCATAAGAAATTGAACGCATGTGATCTTCCCACAACCAATACCTGTAAATTTTTACTTCCTATAGCACGAGAATGATTTATGAGCAAGAAATATGAGAGTATTTACCCAGCAATACATGTTTATTATCGCTCCCTACCAAAAACCCTCTATGAACATTGATGAAAACTTTCAAGTCACCATCAGACTTCTTGCAAAGTTAACAAAATCGTTGTGTCTGTCTCTGAAGCACGAATGCCCAGATGACAGCTATCTTTGGTCCCAACTAAAACGACTTTATCAGTGAAGTATGCACGTCACACATGAAGTCTTTATCGCCTACGTTCAAAAGTTAAGGCCACGAGTCAAGTCATGTAAGAAAAATTATGAATTTCATATGATAATTTCAAACGCTGGCAGTTATTCAATAATGTATTTGGACTGACACAGCTTCAACCTTGCAGAAGTTACGATGATAAGGTAAGCGTGACAGACAGATGGACGAATTCCACGTATAGTTATGCATGAGAGCCTCCTTTGGTACCAAGTCCGAAATGCCTTCAACTGGGTAGAAGTTACGATGATAACGTAAGCTAAGTGTGGCCTACACACTGACATATATGCAGCCAGACAGGTATATATGTAGTTCATATCCCTTAATGCAAACCTGTACGTGATGGTCTTTGTGCAAGTTTTGACTGAAATCTTTTCAACAACGCGAATAAGAGTTGAAATAAGTTACATTTGACAGACCATCTCCCTTCATGATACCCATGCACGGTTGGCTACCTTTGCAACAAGTTTAATTGGAACCCATTCAACCATGCAGAAGCTGGGATGGATAACGAGGTTAAGTGTCACAAAAACAGATGGACAGTTTCCTTTCATTCATATCTACGCATGATGGTCTACATATGTACCAAGTTTGATTTGAATCCCTTCAACCTAGAACGAGTTGCACTGACAAGGCCAGTTAAGTAGTATATATATCTTAGTTAAACCAGACCACTGAGCTGATGAACAGCTGCTCTCCTAGCTCTCCTAGGGCTGGCCCGAAGGATTAGATATTTTTTACGTGCTAGAAACAAAATTGGTTCCCTATAGAAATGGGACCTACAGCTTATTGTGGGAGCCGAACCACATTAGATCGAGAAATAAATTTCTAATCGCCAGACAGAAATTCCTCTGATTCCGCGTTGGCAGAGTGGGGCGTCGAACTCCGGACTACCGAATTGGTAGGCACGCGAGCACGTAACCCACTCGTCCAACGAGGAACTGACAAGGCCAAGTGAGACGTGCACACCAACAGATGGATGATCTCTCTTCATACACATGTAGCATTTTGCATGATAGTCTACCCTTGTGCCACTTTTGGCAGGAACCCTTTCAGCCATGGAAGAGGTGTCACGATGGCTGAGTTCGGCGTGACTGGAACGCATACGAATACAAATAAATAAATAAATACAAAACGGGGGGGGGGGGGGGGGAGAAATTGGGGCCCCCTAAGTTTGCTCTCTTCTGTTATTGAGGAAGACATTGCCCCCCCCCCCCCTCCCCCCCCCCTAATTTTGCCAGTAGGAGACTAAAAACTGGCCATCTTCTGTTATCAGGGTTTTGTCAAGCAACGTTCTAGTTATAACAACAAGTACTTTCCCCACGAAGAAAAATTTAAGAGGGTTGAATTATGACAGTCCCAAACTGCACTGATGTAAGAATGAAACATAAACAGATATATACGCTTATGCATCCGTATAATCAAGCTTCTTTATCAGGATATGCAGAGGACACAGAATACCTAATAACAAACAGATGGTCACATCATTAAGTGTCGATTTTCCAAACTCACGCCAAAATAATAGTAAAAATAAATATAATAATCAGCTTCAAAACCCAACCATAAGATGTCAGTTCCAATTCTTGCCTTTCTTACGTTCAAGCCTACTAGGATAGCAAGGCCATTAGACTGACTCTCTCTCTCTCTCTCTCTCTCTCTCTCTCTCTCTCTCTCTCTCTCTCTCTCTCTCTCTCTCTCCGAAAAACAAATTTCTTCACCATTGCAAGAACTATAATTCATCGAAATGACAAAATAATAGCCAGAAGCCTCGTATGGAGCCTAGAATACGTGAACATCAAAACGTAATCAGCCTCAGTAATTTGTAGTGGGAGTTATCTCGGCCCACTTCCATGAAAAGAGCATTAGCGCTTCAAGAGTTGCCACTGTGCTTAATACATCTGTCCGTGATAAATGAACTTAATCAGATAAATGGACTTAATAAGGACGCAGAAATCCAGTGGCTCGGGCAAGGAGACGAGTTAAACGACTTTTCTGTACAGCATGTAATGCTGTAAGAAACTCTCAGCCGGCCGTGGTGGCCTGCTGTTGTTGTGCTGACAGACGCACGATCATGGCTGACTTTAACTTCGTATAAAATAAAAAAACTTCTGAGGCTAGAGTGCTACGATTTGGTATGTTAGGTGATTGGAGGGGGGATGACAAACATACCAATTTGCAACCCTCTAGCCTCAACAGTCTTTAAGATAAGCGGGCGGACAGAAAAAGTGCGGACGGTAACCGTCTGCAATATTTCACTCTACGAATTCTGCCTAATCTCTCTTTTTCTCTCTATCAGTAGTATACCAATCACTTCTTTCCCTCTTCACAACTGGGACTCCTAACTTATTCCCTGGTGAATTCACCAACACGCAAGACACAAACACAGGCTAATCAGCCTCGCGGTGCACTTACGAGAGACCCAACCCCCAACCCGTGGGTACACCACCGCGTCTTTAAGATATACTTAAAGATGAACGGGAGATTTCCCCCCCCGGCGAACTCCGTGACCTTGGGCGGATGGTCACACGACGGAGCAGAACCTGGGCGTGTTTCTCCTTAAAGGGTCTTTGGGTACTTCGTAAAGAAGTCCAGCGCTAAAGCTAATAATAACAAGGTGCTGGAAGAGAGGGCTGGAAAGCTGATGCTAATTAGGCGAAATCTTATTAGCGTGAGGAGGAGCTTTCCTGAATTCTGTATACATGACTGAGCGTTCCTTAAAGTTAGCGGGCTGTACGTCACTTTTGTTTGATTTTTTTTTTTTTTTTTTTTTTTTTTTATTATATGGTTTGTTTACGTTGCATGGAACCAGTGGTCATTCAGCAACGGGACCAACGGCTTTACGTGACTTCCGAACCTCGTCGAGAGTGAACTCTATCACCAGAAATACTCATCTCTCATTTTTCATAATTTGTACAAGACAAAAATGAATAAATAAATGAATAAATAAATAAGAAACAAGTAAAAAAATGCGCCTAAGTTTCTTCGGTGCAATCGAGTTTTCTGTTCATCGTATATAATCAAGAGTCTTGAAACCCATTGACGAAGAATCAACAAGTATGAGGATCGTCCTTTTATGCTAATGATATTGATATCGATTTACATAATCATTCCATTAGGATTCATCTCAATTCACTTATTCATTCACCCATATGAGGTAGTGATTTGCTTAACATTCAGTTACCCATTCACCCACGAGATGCCAGATGGGAATGCAAAACCAACGAGAAGGATTAGTATTCAATTTGTTGTTTTCATAGCAACAATTGAATTTTTTTTATGAATCCTTCGTTTGAATTGAACATATGACGAGAAGGAAATAAGAGGGCAATATACTGTATCATTTCTGAGCACAGCTGCTATTACCATGTTAATTCAATCTTAAACACCGAACATCTTGAAATAAACTACACTAATATACAAGAAACCCCATATAAATACAGCTGTGAAACCCATAAAACTGTAGACTAAATAAATACAAAACCTACAGAAAAAAATTACATAAGCACAATTGTGAAACCCACACCTAAAAGACACTACATAAATACAAAACCTACAGAAAAAAGATACATAAGTACAGCTGTGAAACCCACACCTAAAGACACTACATAAATACAAAACCTACAAAGAAAAAAATACATAAGTACAGCTGTGAAACCCACACGTAAAGACACTACATAAAAAATACATAAGTACAGCTGTGAAACCAACAAGTAAAGACGCTACATAAAAAAATACATAAGTTCAGCTGTGAAACCTACACCTAAAGAAGCTACATAAAAAATACATAAGTACAAATGTGAAACCCACTCGTAAAGACACTACATAATAAATACATAAGTACAGCTGTGAAACCCATAAGTAAAGACACTACATAAAAAACATATATAAGTAACATCTGTGAAACCTACACCTAAAGAAACTACACAAAAAATAAATAAGTACAGCTGTGAAACCTACACCCAAAGAAACTACTTAAAAATTACATAAGTACAGTTGTGAAAACTACAGCCAAAGAAACTACTTAAAGAATACAAAAGTACAGCTGTGAAACCCACAAGTAAAGACACTACATAAAAAATACATAAGTACAGCTGTGAAACCCACACCTAGAGAAACTACATAAAAAATACATAAGTACAGCTGTGAAACCTACACCTAAAGACACTACATAAATAATGCAAAACTACAGCTGTGAAACCTACACCTAAAGACACTACATAAAAAATACACAACCACAGCTGTGAAACCTACACCTAAAGATACTACATAAAAAATACACAACTACAGCTGTGAAACCTACACCTAAAGACACTACATAAAAAATACATAAGTACAGCTGTGAAACCCACACCTAAAGACGCTACATAAATACAAAACCTACAGAAAAAAAATACAAAAAATACCCAACAAAAACCAAAGAAGCAAAGAAGCATTCAAAAGACGACCACATCACTGATAAAAAAAAAATTGCCAGCCAGCTGCTTTCCTTAAAGGTGGATTCACCACTTCTCTGACCCTAGGCAGCATAAAGAATGAAGTTTTCCCTGTGGAATCTTGCCAACTTCCCTTAAGCAGCGAGAACTTTCCCCCAATACAAGGCTGGCCGGCATCAAGTTTATTTTCCTTAAAACTAAAATAATGTACAGTTCTCCAATTCTGGTCATTATCAAATTTCCCGTTTATCTATTTTGACAGCAAATTGCAACATTTTAGCTGACTGATTTATATTAATGAGAATATTTTTATAATTCTATACCTCTTAGGTCGAAGGTCAATTGGACGAGCATTCATGATCCCTTCTAAATTAGGTCTCAAAAAAAAAAAGAAATAGAAAAATATATGAGCTTTACAGAAGGAAAACAGAGGGCGGACGAAACTTCCCAAGCTTGGAGGTTGAAATAAACTTATTCACTAAACCGTTTGAACATGAAAAGTACCCCTAGAAGCATCAGTAATAAGTAGACTATCATCAAATAGCTGAAAAGCTAAGAAACACACTCACGCATACACACACATTTATATGTGCATGTATTTTGTATTCCCTTTTTGTATTTCCTCATGACTTGTACCCACCATTTATATAGGCCCTTGCTTCTGTGTATCTAGTTGCTGTGAACACATCGTGATAATAAGGCGAAAGTACTTAGCATCTCCGGTGCTTCAATTTTCCTTCGTTGCTGTAACTTTCCTCATATATATACCACACATAAATAAAGGTATAAGCCTCGAAGGAAAGTGGCTTACTGCTAAGTAAAGGACCGTTAAGTCGAAAGATCTTGCAGCTACTCAGTGTTTTCATTTTCCTTCGTGGCTTGTACCTTTATGCATTTATCACGTTCCAAACTTTCGTGCTTCAGTTATACATTATATATATATATATATATATATATATATATATATATTATATCCTATATATATATATATATATATATATATATATATATAGTATATAATTTCCTTTCCCCAGCCTCAGGAATCCGAGGAGGCCTTCCCGTGCAAGAGGCGACAGGCCCATTAGCTTTATAACGTCAACGAGCCTTGCGGGATATGATGAAGACAGGAACTACTGCTACCACACCTTAAGCATCCCATCTGAATTCATTAAGCAAAGCAGCTCCGTGGACAAGGAGAAGAGATTCATTTGAGGCATTATGGTGCAACACCCAATTAAGGAACTCGGAGCGTGTTTTGCTTGGGCTACGGAGAAGGAACTGATGTTGATAACACTGCAAAGATGCCTTCTCGGGAGACGATGAAACGATATTATATCATTTTAGCAAATGGACCTGAGGTCATTTGAGCTATCAAAATCCTGGTTTGGAGCAGAAGGAATCTAGTGGATAATTCATCTTAACTTTAAAAATCCATTCTTTCCGCGCAAAGGAATTTTTCCTTAGTTGTTGAGTAAACAAACTACATTGCTGTTGTTGTTGTTGCTGTCCATGTTGGGGGGATACGAAAGGTCTATGGAAAACCCTAAAAAGGTATGGAAAAAGGTGTTTTGTGCTGAGTTAAAGCTACAAGAATTTTATGATAGGATATTTATAATTTATTTATTAAAATGAAAATGTAAAAAAATAAATAATGTGCATGTTAAACAGTACAGAACAATTATTTCTGATTTAATAGAGCGCATCTATTTTAATTTACGTTGGTGAAACAACCCTCTATTCGACCGTAGATTTTAGCCCGCTCTACGAGTAAGCTGGAGGTCGGATCATGCCACGTTTTACGACTTCTTTCCTCCTAAATCATTACATAGATCGTAAATTACATAGCATATTCTTTATCCTTCATCATAAGATCGTAAATTACATAGCATATTCTTTATTCATCATCAAAGATCATAAATTACATAGCATATTCTTTATTCATCATCAAAGATCGTAATTACATAGCATATTCTTCATTCATCACCATAAGATCGTAAATTACATAGCATATTCTTTATTCATCATCAAAGATCGTAAATTACATAGCATACTCTTTATCCATCATCATAAGAACGTAAATTACATAGCATATTCTGTATTCATCATCATAGAACATAAATTACATAGCATATTCTCTTTTCGTCATCAAAGATCATAAACTACATAGCATATTCTTTATTCATCATCAAAGATCGTAAATTACATAGCATATTCTTCATTCATCATCATAAGATCGTAAATTACATAGCATATTCGTTATTCATCATCAAAGATCATAAACTACATAGCATATTCTTAATTCATCATCATAAGATCGTAAATTACATAGCATATTCTTTATTCATCATCAAAGATCATAAATTAAATAGCATATTCTTTATTCTTCACCATTAGATCGTAAATTACATAGCATATTCTTTATTCATCATCAAAAATCATAAATTACATAGCATATTCTTTATCCTTCATCATCAAAGTTCTAAATCGTAATTTAATAGCATATTTTTTTATTCTCATCAAAAACGTAAATTACTAGCATATTCTTCATGTGCATTCATCATACAAGATCGTAATTATTTCATAGCAAATTCTTTATTCAGCATCAAAGATCGTACATTACATACATACTCTTTAGATCGTAAACTTACATTTTTTAGCTAACTCCTTTATCCAACATCATAAGAACGAAAAATTACATAGCATATTCTGTATTCATCATCAAAGATCGTAAATTACATAGCATATTCTCTTTTCATCATCAAAGATCGTAAACTACATAGCATATTCTTTATTCATCATCAAAGATCGTAAATTACATAACATATTCTTCATTCATCATCATAAGATCGTAAATTACATAGCATATTCTGTATTCATCATCAAAGATCGTAAACTACATAGCATATTCTTTATTCATCATCATAAGAACGTAAATTACATAGCATATTCTGTATCCATCATCAAAGATCGTAAATTACATAGCATAATCTGTATCCATCATCAAAGTTCGTGAATTACATAGCATATTCTTTATTCATCATCAAAGATCGTAAATTACATAGCATATTCTTTATTCATCATCATAAGATCATAAATTACTTAGCATATTTTTCATTCATCATCAAAGATCGTAAATTACAATGCATATTCTGTATTCATCATAAGATCGTAAATTACATAGCGTATTCTTTAGTCAACATCAAAGATCGTAAATTACTTAGCATATTCTTTATCCATCACCAAAGATCGTAAATTACACAGCATATTCTTTATTCATCATTATAAGATCATAAATCATAGCAAGTTCTTTATTCATCATCATAAGATCATAAACTACATAGCATATTCTTTATTCATCATCAAAGATCGTAAATTACATAGCATATTATTCATTCATCATCAGAGATCGTAAATTACATAGCATATTCTTTATTCATCATCATAAGATCATAAATTACTTAGTATATTTTTCATTCATCATCAAAGATCGTAAATTACATAGCATATTATTCATTCATCATCAAAGATCGTAAATTACATAGCATATTCATTATTCATCATCAAAGATCGTAAACTACATAGCACATTATTCATTTATCATCAAAGATCGTAAATTATATAACATAGTCTTTATTCATCATCAATGATCGTAACTACATAGCATATTCTTCATTCATCATCAAAGATCGTAAATTACTTTGCATATTCTTTATCCATCATCAAAGATCGTAAATTACTTAGCATATTCTTTATTCATCATCAAAGATCATGAATTACTTAGCATATTCTTTATTCATCATCATAAGATCAAAAATGACTTAGCATATTCTTTATTCATCATCGAAATATCATAAACTAAAGAAAAATGTGTCTTACAGCTTTAGGCTTTCATCTTAACATGTTCCCATCGAGACAAAAGAGATTTCCCCGAAGCGCCCATCTCGAGTCAAGTCAGTCTACTACAAAACTACCGAGAACGACGTCTACAAAGTTATTTAGAAAGTTATTTCATTATAGAAGTTTAACGTGGCCCGTGCCCTTTGACGCTGCAGCATGAATTGTTATCACTTGAACCCCCCATCCCCCCTGGTTCTCTTCTCTTCATTTATTCAACTTAAAAGCACAACAAACACACACAGCCTCCAGCGTTGTGTTTGAGATGTATAGTGAATATACAAACGTACTTACGGCTCCTTTCTCTCTCTCTCTTTCTCTCTCTCTCCTCTCTCTCTGTATATATATATATATATATATATATATATATATATATATATATATATATATATATATATATATATATATATATACGGAGAGAGAGAGAGTAAACGATTATAATACAGGTTCAATATTGTTAAGTATATATCATTTATATAGTATTATATTAATATATATATATAATATATATATAGATATATATATATATATAATTATAATTATATTAATTCATGGTGGAAACTGCGAGGCTTTTACCTTCTGTTACACCGTTCAAACATTTTACCGTCAATTTCCGTTTCAGCGCTGAATGGCCCAAAATTTTATATTCAATTCAATTCAATATTAGGAGAGACAGAAAGCTAAATAATGTGGAGAAGCTAAAAGCTTTCTCTCCTCAGCTTAAGCTCAGCTAAAGATAGGTCTCACCACTCATTGGAAAAGTTTAAAAGATAATAGTACCATAAATGTGTACAAAACACTATTCCATTTCAGACAATATCAGGAAAGACAGAAAGCTAAATAACGTGGAAAATCAAAAAGCTAAGGGCAGGTTTCCCCCATTTTTCCGAAAGGCACCATAAATAAATATATATATATATATATATATATATATCTTATATATATATATATATATATATATATATATAAGTGGTGGAAACTGCTTTGAGTTTTCCTCCTGTTACACCGTTCAAATCTTTTACTGTCAATTTCCGTTACAGCAATGAATGACCTCATTGGTCCCAGGAAAAGCCGGAAAAAGAAAAAAAAAATAATTGACGAAAAATCAATAGTACCATAAACGTGTACAAGACACTTATCCAATCCTGCGGTTGGAGAGATATATACTCACCTTATCAAAATAGACTCGTGGATCAATGAACGGACAATTTGTCGCCTCTAAGGGACCCCGAGATGGCCCACCAAAGGGTGTTTATGAAGATTTGTGGCTAATAAAACATAGAGTTCCTAAAGACACATAGATAACCATTGGGGATCCCAGCTGTCGTTGAACAAGCAGGTGTATTTTCTCGATAGGAAATGAAGATAGATGATCTCAGATAAGTAGGTTTTACTTCGTCCTATAAGAGTGTTGGGTAATTTGTATAGAGAAGCGAGTAAACAATTCCGTTTGCTACTGTATCCCTAATTATGGTCCATGTTGTCCGTTTAAGAATCCAGCAGGTATGAAAACATGAATAAATCATGATCACAGGAACCCGACAGGTAAGAAACATCAATCAACCATAATAAATGAAATCCAGCAGGCGTGAAATTACTAATAAACCAAATCAAACGAAATCAAGCAGACAAAACACATTAATAAACCATAATAAATGAAATCCAGCAGGCGTGAAATCATCAATCAAACAAATTATACGAAATCCAGCAGACAAAAAACATCAATCACCATAATAAATGAAATCCAGCAGGCGTGAAATCATCAATCAACCATAATAAATGAAATCCAGCAGGCGTGAATACCTAATAAACCTAATTAAAACGAAATCCAGCAGACAAAACATCAATCAACCATAATAAATGAAATTCAGCAGGCGTGAAATCACTAATAAACCATAATAAACGAAATCCAGCAGCCAAAAAACATTAATAAACCATAATAAAGGAAATCCAGTAGGCACGAAAACATGAATAAATCATGATAAAAAAAATCCAGCAGGCAAAAAAGATATTAATAAACCATAATAAATAAAATCCAGCAGGCTAAAAACATGAATAAATCATGATAAAAGAAATTCAGCAGGCAAGAAGCATTTATAAACCATAATAAAAGCAATCCAGCAGGCATGAAAACTAGAATTAATCATAATATATGAAATCCAGCAGGCAAAAGACATAAATAAATTATAATAAAGGAAATCCAACAAGCAGAAAACGTGAATAAATCACAATATAGGAAATCCAGCAAGCAAAAAAAAAAAAAAAAAAAAAAAAAAAAACGAACAAATCATAATAAAAGAATCCTATCAGGTATGAAAACACGAACAAAACTTAGTAAAGTAGATCAAGAGCGCAAAAAAAAGAAAAAAAATTGCAATAAAGCATAACAAAGTTAAAAAAAGAGAGAGATAGAGAAAACAATGTTTCTAAGTGATTAACAACAACGAAGATAAATAGCTAGGAACCGTAAAGTTGGCCTCATTATCTACGTATAACACAGCTCGTAACAGTAATGTCCCCCAAAAGTAGGCTTAATCACATGACGGAACTTCGCACATCGATCAAAGCCCTTTCAACAATAAGCAACCCAGGCGACTGTTAGGCCTACTATAACAGGGATCAATAGTTAGCAGCCTCTCCTAAGGTAAGAGAGAGAGAGAGAGAGAGAGAGAGAGAGAGAGAGAGAGAGAGCTTGTGATGAGCAAATCAGGGTCAGTGAGATGGTGTGTGTTTGTGTACATATACATATATACTTTATTCGAGCCACAAATGTCCTTTAATATCTAATTCACTCTACCTCGGAATTGATATATTTTCATATATGTAAACCGAAGGGGAATTTTTTAGATGATGATAATTTCGTCCTCTCGTGGGTTCGAACCACCGTCCAGCGGGCAGAGACGAGATCAAGACGTCAGTGACGTTATCGATTCGGCTAACCTCACTTGATTTCGTCTCTGTCCGCTGGACGGTGGTTCGAACCCACGAGAGGACGAAATTATCATGATCTAAAAAATTCCCCTTCGGTTTACATATATGAAAATATACCAATTCCGAGGTAGAGCGAATTAGATATTAAAGGGCATTTGTAGCTCGAATAATTTATATGAATCACGGTGATGTGATAATTATTCATATACATATATACATACACATTTTTGTATGTGCGAGAGCCCGCATCTCTCATGTTCTATACATAAGCCTTTGCTATTTAAATTATGCCTAAGGCTAAGAAAAATCGATGTGCAAATATACATGAAAATCTACAATTAAATGTGAGAAAAGTTTACAATGACCCTTCCTCCTCTAACTTAGGCTTGTCACGACGCGAAAATTCTTAGCACATATCGACTTCCTTTCCTTAACCTTGAAATAATGCAGAAAAGAGAACAAAGGTATTCAAATTAATTAAATTTCCTTACGCTTGGAAATAAAAATGCATGCAAATAAACCGACCATATCTGTTTCACCTCCTCATCTTGCTCCCGTATCTGCGGGTGACACTGAATCATGTCCAGAACCAGGTATAGTAATTATGGTTAATATTGGAAACGCCTGTGGATCGGTTTTCCGATCTGAGAGACGCTTGTTAGGAGAAGGCTGGTTATCTCTCCCCACCCACCTCCACCAAGCTATTGGAGCGTCTGACAGCCTGTCGAAGGTAATTACGAGCTGAATAAAGCCAATGCAAATCCTTCTCCTAATGGAAGTCCTGCTCCTTTCCCTGATTAAGGAATGGGGTGACGATCTCTGGCAATGTGAGGATGTTCCTCTGTGCAGATGGAGATGACATTTCGCGGGGAACAGGTTAAAATTAATTATCTATGACCCACAACAGCAAACCCACAAGGTTATGTTAGACAATGAGCGCACCGGGTTATGATGGAATCACTGTAGGCGTGATTTCTGTTGAAACTGAGCTGACACTTCGCGTAATTCGAGTGACTAGCTGGAACTGAGCTGACACCTTGTAGAATTTTAGTGATTCTTGCTGGAACTGATCTGACACCTCGTATAATTGGAGTGACTCTAGTTGGAATTGAGCTGACACCTTGTATAATTGGAGTGATTCTAGCTGGAAATGAGCTTACACGGTGACACCTCGTATAATTGGAGTGATTCTAGCTGGAACTGAGCTGACACCTTGTATAATTGGAGTGATTCTAGCTGGAACTGAGCTGACACCTTGCATAATTGGAGTGATTCTAGCTGGAACTGAGCTGACACTTCGTATAACTAGAGTGAATCTAGCTGGAACTGATCTGACACATTGCATAATTGGAGTGATTCTAGCTGCAACTGAACTGACACTTCGTATAATTGGACTTACAGAATGTGGGATGATAAATTAACCTTGATGACTGGGAAGTGGAAGTCGTAGATAAACTACCAAAGAATATTCTGATTACTTTATTCTCGATACCTTGGAGTCAGCAAAAAATGATATATACATAATAACATAGCTGCGTGTAAATTTATAATGTGGTCAAATATTAAATCATTTTCAGTGTTTTTTTTTATGGTGTTTTTACGTTGCATGGAACCGGTGGTTATTCAGCAACGGTACCGACGGCTTTACGTGACTTCCGAATGCCCGAGAATCGAACTGGCGGCCACCGAGGTTGCAGACCAAGACCTTACCGATCACGCCACTGAGGCGCTTTTTTTTCCAGTCCTTGGGCATGTGTCAACGCATATTCACGCCTACAACCACAAAATAAACGCATTAAATCCAACCACGATGCGCGCCAAAACGTTCATGAAAAAGGTAGAATTCTATCTAACGTAACCGGCCCTGTACCGAAACGGAATTTAGAAGTGCTTTGCATATGGAAATGATAGAGAGATTGGTGTCCACAATCACATCAAAGGCAGGGCCTAAAAGAGCTCCAAACGGTCTTCAAACGCGGGCAAAATCAGGACGCCTTTTGGAAAGGGGAGAATTCAACAGCGCAATTCTACAAAATCATTAAGTGAACACGTGCTTTGGAAGGTCCGTTTTGGATGTATTTTTTCAGTATAAATGTTGCTTGCGAATTTGAAATCAAGTTCTCTTAATGTTAGCTTTGGCTGGAAAGCTGTTGCATTTACTTGCAAATATATACGCGCAAATGTATGCTATATCGAAATGGGAAAACACTTGGAATATCAGGAATACGTAAACATACAAACTTAGTTCGTTACGCTAGGAATCAGCACAAAACGAGGTTATTATGTATTTTATAACTGAAAAAAAAAATTTTCTTGTAAACAATATTATATTCTCCAGGATCTGTAAAGCTTTAGTCTTATATATTAGATAACAGGTTAAAGAAATAATGTTTTGAATAAAAAAGAAAAGAAAATGGAAATAGTCGAAATACCCTTGTTGATAATGGCTGGCTGGTTCAAGATGCCTTGACCCAAATAGGTGGGATGAGAAATAAGTAGATGGAAAAAATGTCATTGCACATATTTATTCAAAAATCCAAAAATTTCATTGCAAGTCTTGATTCATATATCCAAAACTGCCATTGCAAATTTTTATTCATGCATCCAAAAATCTCATTGCAATTTTTATTCATACATCCAAAAATCTCATTACAAATGTTTATTCATACATCCAAAAACCTCATTGCAAATTTTTATTCATCCAAAAATCTCATTGCAAGTTTTTATTCATACATCCAATAATTTAACTGCAAATTCTTATTCATGCATCCAAAATCTCATTGCAAATTTTTATTCATACATCCAAAAATTTCATTGCAAATTTTTATTCATACATCCAAAAATCTCATTGCAAATTTTTATTCATACATCCAAAAATCTCATTACAGATTTTTATTCATACATCCAAAAATCTCATTACAGATTTGTATTCATACATCCAAAAATCCCACAGCAAATTTCTATTCATACATCCAAAAACCTCATTGCAAAATTTTATTTATACATCCAAAAATGTCATTGCAAATTTTCATCAAAGATGAAATCAAATTAGAAAGTGAAGGGCCCAAATGCATTATTAACCACCTGGCAAGTAATGAGGAAGGGCGCACTTAAAATCCACCTTTATTTTGTTAGTATTATTCTAAACGAAGTACTGCCAGGAGAGGAAAGTCGTGCCCTAAAGAAAGCAAGAGGGAAAAGAAAGAAAACTGAGAGGAAGTGGTTCCTACCATTATCTAAACAAAAACGACATTCCAGCTTCTTAACAACACAAGGATATCCAGTAAGAATCACAGTAAGAAGTAAAGATTATTACAAGTTCATTGTATATTCTGTCATTTTTTTTCTTTTTTCTTTTATCAAAGGAAATCAAGTATAATAAAATCCCTTCAAATAAGGACAGTTATCTGAAGATCACTGTCTCTGTACTAGTATCAATTCAACATCATTCTCCTCTGGTAATAAAATGGTTGAAACATAAAACATTAAAATTACAATTTCATTTAATTTTACAACAGAAATTAACGCAGGGGTTAGAGACTTCTAGCTAAATGTCACCTTCACGGCCAACATATTAAAATTTTACGACAGAAATTAACACAGGGGTTAAAGACTTCTTGATAAATGTCATCTTCATGGCCAACGTATTTTAGCCTCAAGAAATTCAACAATGATCAAACCGTGAGTAATGTACAAGTTTATTAACATATTCAAATGAATAATGAGCTGGGCAGCAACAGAAAAAAAGACGAGCTGTCTAGACAGCGGATAAACTATGTTTACATAAAAGTTAAAATAACAATACTTAGACAATTTAATGCAAAAGAGAAAGAGCTCAAGACGAAATTGCACTGTTTATCAGATCTTTCCTTAATAATAACCCCCCACCCCAAAACAAAGGGTTTTAACCAGGAATGTATCCACCTTTGCGATGTGTTTAGTATGCCCGTTGGGATCACCGTAAAAACATAAAACAAAAGACTGTAAATATCACAAAGGTAATACCCGAGAAATATTAGTTCAAGATAACGCACCTCAGAAACCCTTGGGGGTCACTACCTAGGAAAGATATCTTTTATCAATACACATTTTATAAATAAAATTAATACATGAATAGATACACACAGCAATAACGGAGAGGTTAAGTAGTTCAAAAAAACAAAAACCAAAAAATAAAATAAGAAATACAGCAATAACTAACTTAAACTGCTGAACGAAATAATAACCAAAAAGTAAAATAGAAATACAGCAATAATAAGTTCAACTGCTGAAAGAAATAATAAACAAAAAAATATAACAGAAATACAGAAATAACTGAGAAGTTACTCTGCTGAACGAAATAATAACCAAAAAATTAAAACAGAAATATGGCAATAACTGAGAAGTTGAATTGCTGAAAGGAATAATAATAAAAAAAAGAAATACAGCAATAACTAACTTAAACTACTGAAAGAAATAACCAAAAAAATATAATACAAATACAGCAATAACTGAGAAGTTAAACTGCTGAAAGAAATAATAACCAAAACAAAAAAAGAAATATAGCAATAACTGAAAGGTGAAATTCCTGAAAGAAATAATAACCAAAAAAATCAAAACAACTACAGCAATAACTGAGAAGTTAAAACTGCTGAAAGAAATAATAACCAAAAAATAAAATAAAAATACACCAATAACTGAGAAGTTACTCTGCTGAAAGAAATAAAAAAATTACAGCAATAACTAACTTAAACTGCTGAAAGAAATAATAACGCAAAAAATAAAACAAACACAACAATAACTGAAAAGTTAAATTGCTGAAAGAAATAAAAAAAACAGAAACACAGCAATAACCGAAAGTTAAACTGACTGAAGAAAAAGAAATTAAAACCGAAAAATAAAACAGAAATACGAAGCTGCAACTGGGAATTAAAACTGAACTGGATTTCCACAGTTGTTAAGGAGACGTGATGTTCCTTGAGAGAAAAAAAAAAAACCTGTGCCATGAAGTAAGCGATACTTTTAAGAGAATTCTTCGACTTTTACTTCAGTAACGAGAGTTCGGAACGTAGTAAAAAGAGAGTTTATATATACCAGCAGGATTGAGAGAGAGAGAGAGAGAGAGAGAGAGAGAGAGAGAGAGAGAAGAGGAGAGAGAGAGAGGTGTTGAAGCAAAGGGTCGTAAGAAATGGGCAAAATGAGAGAGAGAGAGAGAGAGAGAGAGAGAGAGAGAGAGAGAGAGAGAAAGAGGTCAGGATAATCAGAATTATCATTGAACATCCAGACATTTGAAATATATCAACAAGTAGGAGAGAGAGAGGAACAAAAAAGTCAGGATAATCAGAGAGAGAGAGAGAGAGAGAGAGAGAGAGAGGTGTTGAAGCGGAGGGTCGTAAGAAAGGTGGGCAAATGAGAGAGAGAGAGAGAGAGAGAGAGAGAGAGAGAGAGTCAGGATAATCAGAATTATCATTGGACATTCAGACATTTGAAATATATCAACAAATAGAAGAGAGAGAGAGAGAGAAACAAAAAAGTCAGGTTAATCAGAATCATCATTGAAACATCCAAGAAACATTTGTGATACATCAACAAGTAGGAGAGAGAGAGAGAGAGAGAAGAGAGAGAGAGAGAGAGAAAGATCTATTTTCAAGAAAATCCCAGTCTCGGAAACCAGTGGGGGTCGGGGGGGAGAGAGAAAGATAACACGGGCCCTCTGTGAGTCGTAACTTTTCCCATTTTAATACATGTTCGGCCTTTATTTCCGGCGAGCTCCCCCCTCCTCCTCCTCCCCACATCCCTAACACCCCTCCTCTCCACATTCCTAAACCCCCCTCCCCCCCAACCCGCTCACCCACCCCCACAAACCCCCATTACTTTTCCCGGTATTCGGTCCTGGGCGGCGACGAGGTATCTCAGGAGAGAGAGAGAGAGAGAGTGAGAGAGTTAGAGGCCGCAGACTGTGGAATGGGAGAAAGGAGGGAGTGGAAAGAGGGGGTGAGGGTGGGGGGTAGGGATAACGAGGGGAATACAGGGGAAGGGTCGAAGAAGAGACACAAGGGAGGAGGGAAAAGAAGAAGTTTATTAAAGGGGCCAGATAGTGACTAGGAGAATCACACTCCTCCTCCCTCGCACGCAGTTTTAGTCTGGGGGGGGAGGGGCTTTGAACGCCCATATCTACGTAATGGGAGCGTCTCTCTCTCTCTCTCTCTCTCTCTCTCTCTTCTCTCTACACGTCCCTTTGCTACGCCGAATGGAAGTCTTCCCTTACGAGTCCACAAAGACTTTTAAATTGCTTATGCAGGATATTTATTAAATTTTTAACAATTCGTCTGCCGTTTTTCTTCAATTTTTAGCAACATGGATTGCTGTTTTTCTCAAATTTTTGAGAATGTCATTTACTGTTTTTCTTAAATTTTTGACAGCATCATTTCCTGTTTTTCTCAAATTTTTGAGAATATCATTTACTGTTTTTCTTAAATTTTTGACAATATCGTTTTCTGTTTTTCTTAAATTTTTGACAATATCATTTACTATTTTTCGTAAATTTTTGACAACATCGCTTGCTGTTTTTCTTAAATTTTTGACAATGTCATTTCCTATTTTTCTTTAATTTATGACAATTCGATTAGTTTTTTCTCAAAGTTTTGACAATATCATTTACTATTTTTCTTATATTTTTGACAATGTCATTTCCTATTTTTCTTTAATTTATGACAATTCGATTAGTTTTTTCTCAAAGTTTTGACAATATCATTTACTATTTTTCGTAAATTTTTGACACTGTCATTTACCATTTTTCTTAAATTTTTTACCATTCGTTTACTGTTTTTCTAAAATTTTACAGTATCGGTTTTTGCTTTGCTTGCTTTACTAGAATATCGAAAGCGAAATAAATATGGCCCCATATAACCAATGACAAGAGAACAAAACGAAATAAATTAAGCTTATGTCAGACTGAAATTAAAATGCATGAAGTAGTCTAGCTACCGAGCTCAACTTTAACAAACCAGTGTGCAACAGAAACATCAACAAGTGACATCTGTTGGCATGAAAGTCACAGATTATGATAATCAAACTAAAAAAAAAAAAAAAAAAGGATACACCCAAAAATCCTGTGGAAAATGAAAAAACTAGGTAATAATAAAGTCAGAAAAACAGGAAACTCTAAAAAAAAATCCTGTGGGAAAACGGAAAAACTAGATAATATTACAAGTCCGAAAAAACAGGATACACTAAAAAAAATCCTGTGGGAAAACAGAAAAACTAGGCAATATTAAAAAGTCCGAAAAAACAGGATACACTAAAAGAAATTCCTGTGGGAAAACGGAAAAACTAGGTAATATTAAAAGTCCGAAAAAACAGGATACGTCTAAATCCTGTGGAAATGAAAAAATTAGGTAATAATAAAAGTCAGAAAAACAGGATACACAAAAAAAAGTCCTGTGGGAAAATGAAAAAATTAGGTAATAATAAAAGTCAGAAAAACAGGATACACAAAAAAAGTCCTTTGGAAAACGGAAAAACTAGGTAATATTAAAAGTCAGAAAAACAAGATACACTACAAAAAATCCTATGGGAAAACGTAAAAACTAGGTAATATTAAAATCGAAGTATCGGTGTCAAAATAATTATTTTTATGGGGGGGGTGGGTGGGTGGGTGGGATCTTAAAACGGAATCTTTTGCAACGAAGGTTTTTTCCAACCGAATCTTTCAATTTCCATGAGGTCCTTCCAAAAGATTCTTTTATTTTTTTCCTACTTGAGGATCCTTTCACCAGAATGAACCACTCGTCTCCATTTAATTCTTCATTCGAATTTTCAAAGGAACTGGAGAGTTATTTTTCCAAAGATCTTTAGTCTCCTCGAAGATTAGCTTCCGCTAAACTGAAGTTTCATTTTAGAAGCTCATCTTGAAAAGAGGCCTTTTCATTCCAATACTTTCCCTGGAGGTCTTTCTGCTGAATCTTTCACCCGAGTCTTTCCTTTGCAAAGTGGGCATCACCTGATACCCATTCTTTTACTGGAATCTTTCATCTTAACGATTCATCCAAATGAATCTCGCTTTGCTATCATGTGAATGATTCAAAATGAATCTCTCTCTTTACTATCATGTGAATAATTCAAGTTCATCTTTTTAGTTTTGGGGATTTTAGTTTTCTGAAAAGAAAACTATTGTGCAGGCTTTGTCTGTCCGTCCGCCCTCAGATCTTAAAAACTACCGAGACTAGAGGGCTGCAAACACCCTCCAAGATGACCTCTATAATTTTTTTTTTTTTTATCTGAATTAGTTCCATTTTTAAAGCTTATATTTATTTATTTTTTCTATCACTTTAATCATGATCTTCAACTTTACAAAATGTCCACTTTCGTTTTCCTGGTGTAGCTTTCAAATTCAGGAATAATTCTCATAATGAATCTATTTTTAAAAATTGTTTTATTCCAAGATTTATCATATCAATCTTCCAATTTACGATGGTTTTTCTCGCCCAAAACATTAATTTACGTTAAGTGGAGAATTTTTCCTTCCCTTCGTTTTCCTGAAGTTTTCAAATTCAGGAATAATTCTGATAATTAATTTATCTTAATTTTTTTTTTAATTCCAAGATTTATCATATCAATTTTCCAATTTACGATGAATTTGCTCACCCAAACCATTAATTTACGGGAAGTGGATAATCTTTCCTTCATTTATCCACGAGAGAATCGCTTACCGACATAATTCTTCTTCAGGAGGATTATTTTGGCCGAATAACTCTAATCTCCGAGAGGCAGATTACTTAAAAGATTCATATTCGACAAGACTTGACGCATAAACCATTCCATTCCAAGATTCTCCATTCTCCTGAATTTCGTGATTCCAAAATATTTTCACCCGAAATTTCCAGTTATGAAACTTTTTAAAAAAGATCCTTTGAACATCAGAAGTTTTAACTTCAATCTCCGAAGGGAATGTTCATAACTGATTCTTCCCTTCTAATTAATAACCGCTGGTATGTGTGTGTGTGAGAGAGAGAGAGAGAGAGAGAGAGAGAGAGAGAGAGAGAGAGAGAGAGAGAGAGAGAGAGCGAGCAAGTCACTAATATCTTGTAAGACGTTTTTTCCTTATATTTTTTCGACAATAATGTCCATAACGGAATCTCTCATCTCATTAATAACTATGAATAAGAGAGAGGAGAGAGAGAGAGAGAGAGAGAGAGAGAGAGAGAGAGAGAGAGAGAGAGAGAGAGCAAGTCAAGTCTTTAACATCTTGTAAGACGTTTTTTTTCTTTAATATTTTTTCGGCAATCATGTCCCATAACGGAATCTATCATCGCCCCCCATATAGTAACAGAAAAATAAGGTAGAGAGAGAGCGAGAGAGAGAGAGAGAGAGAGAGAGAGAGAAGAGAGAGATAGAAGACGCAAGTCAAGTCTTTAACAATCTTGTAAGACGTTTTTTTGTTTTTTTTCTTTAATATTTTTTTTCGACAATAATGGTCCCATAACGGAATCTATCATCCCATTAGTAACAAAAAAATAAGGGAGAGGGAGAGAGAGAGAGAGAGAGAGAGAGAGAGAGAGAGAGAGAGAGAGAAGGGGTGGAGGGATTCGTATTAGCTGGTGACAGTGTCCACAAAGTATGTATTTACTTTCCCTGATTAAAATTTTAATTAGGAAACCTACTAATTGGGCAAATATGATCTGTTTGAGCTGTAGAGGGACGCTAGATTTTAAATGAGGTGAATCTGGAAGCCTGGAAGCCTACAGAATGCTATGGTGTCAAACAGCTTTCTGTTATGGCCTGGAAATACATTCATCTTTATTTGTGTCAAGATATTTCCAAGATTCGGTGTAAATACATTGTTGGGATGTTTTTACCATTATAACTTTTTGGCAATTTGGCATGTCAACGTACAATGAAAACATTGGAAATAAGTCTCTCTCTCTCTCTCTCTCTAAAAAAAAAAAAACAAAAATAAAAAAAAAAAAAAAACTTTAACGAGAAACTTCACACTATCAACTCTCACTCTCTCTCTCTCTCTCTCATCTCTCTCTTCTCTCTCTCTCTCTCTCGAAAAAGTCAGCGACGGACTTCACCTTAACAACGTCTCTCTCTCTCTCTCTCTCTCTCTCTCTCTCGTTAGAGCCATTGGTCGGATGTTCCAGATTTTTCAGATAGTTTGGATTCCAGACTAAAGGCTATATGGAAATGACCCTTGAATTGGTATACCATAACTTTCCAATGACTGCGAATTTTCTAGATATCAAGTAATAATTTTATGATGAAAAAAGATTATTATTATTATTATTATTATTATTATTATTATTATTATTATTACTACTACTACTAGCAAATTAGGGGGGTGGTGGTGGTGGGTAGGATGAAACCCCATTATAAACCATCTTAGTGGTCCCCACTATAACCCTGCCAAGTTTCAGTTTCATGCCCATCGGACCAGCCGTGTGGCCATGATTGAATGACAGACGGACGGACAGACATAACGCCCATTATAGTAAGATTATTATTATTATTATTATTATTATTATTATTATTATTATTATTATTATTATTATTATTATTATTTTTGTACTGTTTTCACGGCTATTTCCTACTAAGATCACTTGGTTTTCATAATATGCATTGATTCCCTCAAAAGCTATTGTTATTATTATTATTTTTATTATTCATTTTTTTATTTATTTATTTATCTATTTATTTTTTATCACAATCATCCCATTCGACTGG
>NC_061094.1:72203522-72221022 GCF_015104395.2 Macrobrachium nipponense | reverse complement strand
ATATATTATATATATATATATATATATTCTATATATATATATATATATTATATATATATATATATATATATGTGATGCTCGACATTTGCAAATTATGCCAGTCTTCTAACCAGTAGACACCAAATTTGCTTAGGCACAATGAGATACACACTGAGATGATTACTTCCTTGCAGTCTACCATTTGAGAAGCGAATATACAGTAGTCACCGAGAGAAAGGAAAAATGGGATTTCTCTTGGCAAAAATAATTACGCACCTATGCACCACTCGACCTGTCAGGGAAGCTGCAAGAGATTATAAACGCTTTAATTGGTACTGTGTATATCTCGGGTGAATCACATTCACCCCCTTCTCTGATCTAGTCTACAGCTAATCCGAACTCAAGTCTCATTTAAATCGGATATTAAGCTGGGATCTTCTTCTTCTTCTTCTTCTTCTTCTTCTTCTTCTTCTTCTTCTTCTTCTTCTTCTTCTTCCCAGCTTTAACCCATGTTTATGTGGGGTCGCCGTTATAAATGAGTCGTCTCCATCGATTTCTGTCCTGTGTATCGTTGGCTAGATTGGATTTTAAGCTGGGATGCATTTGATATAATATGCGCATCTGCTTATGCAAGGATATTTTCCCGTTAATTTGCCAGGCTACCGAATTCCACAAAACAAATACAACAACTTTTTACATGCACGTTTGGATTCGATAAAGCTGTTATCTTTACGATCATAAGATCCAGGATTATAAGAGTTCATAAAGTGGTATATTTTGTTTTCTGATATTTCAGAGGCTGCAAACTCTGACTCGGTTATTTAACTCAACTGACTGGGCTGATAATATCGACACTGTATTTGAAGTCTGGTGTCATTTTTAGCTAATTTTACTTTCTAGTGTTGATTGTTTGTTAGTTGTTTAGAGTTCAAAATTCTGTTATTAATTGAATAACATATTATTGGTTGTGGATTTACTTTCTATAATACGTTCATTCTTTTTTTATAATAAGTGGAATAAGCTTGTCTTCTGAGGTTCTATAGCTGTATTGGTAAATGATATAGTCTTGGAAATAAGTTTGCTTTGGTCTTTATACTATGGGCTCTCTCTCTCTCTCTCTCTCTCTCTCTCTCTCTCTCTCTCTCTCTCTCTGGATGTGACCATCTGACTTGTACTATGAAATATTACGACACAGCGCAGATATATGTGTACTGATGGCTATTTCCCCCTACGGCAATTGTCAAATCGTAATAGATATTGACAAATAGTCAAGATATTTATAAAAAAAAAAAAAGTACTTGGGTAAGTTAACTGCTACTGGTAATACTTCTCTATCATTTTTATTGGTAGTGCAGGCTATAGTATATTTCATGCGGTACAAGCCACAGTAATATTTAATAGAGAACTGGTTAAGAGAATAATTTACAGCTCAGTAAATCATAGTGAAACAACATGGCTGGAAAAGTAGCCATCTTCCCCAGTTTCGTAAATTATTTCAATTTATTTACCCCAACAGAAAAACAAATGACTAACTTTCTTCCATGCACTTCTTGAGTCAAAATCCTGCTAAACACCTGAGCTCACTTCCTGAAAAATACATTGTGCCTTTCTTGGCTTAAGGAGTAAAATATGTACTTGGTGGCTTGTCAACTGTTGTGGTCTGCATCTAAGGCAGGGAAAGTGCATGAGGGTAGCAGCCTCACCCCATAAGAATTACTAAGAAGGGGAAGAAACAGTAGAGCTTCTCATTCTAAAGAGAAAAGGCATATACGAGAGAGAGAGAGAGAGAGAGAGAGAGAGAGAGAGAGAGAGAGAGTATTGTTGCACATTAGCCAGGAACTTTTCTCGAGGTTGATAGGTCCGTGGGTCGTTACCGACCTATCACCCACTATCCCAGCCAGATGTAGATTGCTACGACCGCCATCTGTTGGGCGGTGCAGCTCGCAACCTCACGCCTGAAGACTTGGTTGAAAATCTGGAGGCTGTATACAATTTTGATTCCAACCTCCCAGAGAGAAAAAGGAAAAATAAAGAGAATATATATATATATATATATATATATATATATATATATATATATGTATATATATATATATATATATACAATAAATGCTCGAGTGTAAAAATCTTACATTCACAAAATCTCCCAATACACAACCAGGTGCCACTGGCACCCAAACATCCTCCTGGGGGTGAGGGATGGGGGTGGCGGATGGGTGGTTTGAGTGGTTGGGGAGGGGGAGAGAACCCTCCGAGTGGAAAGTTCACACTTCGGAGCAAGAAGCTGTGTGTGTGTGTGTGTGTGTCGCTTTCCCCTTCGTCCCTTCTTTTAGTGCCTTTTTCTCCTCCTCCCCCCTACGAACCCCCCCCCCCCCCCCCCCCCCCCCAAGGCTTGAATTCCCCTCCCTCATCACGTAGGCAATCCATTTTCTCTCTCTCTCTCTCTCTCTCTCTCTCTCTCTCTCTCTTCTCTCTCTCTCTCTCCATGTCGCTTAGATGTGTCTTAAAGAGATTATTGTCTTTTCAAGTTTGAGTCTCTCTCTCTCTCTCTCTCTCTCTCTCTCTGTGTGTGTGTGTGTGTGTGGCCTAGACGTGTCTTAAGCTAAAAAAATTATCTTTGAGTTTCGAGTTCCTCTCCCTCTCTCTCTCTCTCTCTCTCTCTCTCTCTCTCTCTCTCTCTCTCTCTCTCTGAGTAATCTCCTCACGTTTTCTCTTCAACGTCCAAAACGTTTCTTTATTTTTTTTTTCCTTTCCACTTTCGTTCTCCGCCCACCTCGCCTCCCTACTCTCCACCTTTCCTCATTTTCTCGTTTCAGTCTCTTCGAGGTTGGAAGGATTTTTCCTTGGAAGAATTTTTCCCTTGCTTCTTTCGAACCTTAAAAAAAAGATTTTTTTGGAAAACATCTGCCAGTAACTAAATGTGTTAAATCTTTACGTTCAACTATTAATCAATGGCCATATCTAATCTTACAATAATGGGCGTTATGTCTGGGCGTCCGTCTTTCATTCAATCATGGCCAAACGGCTGGTCCGATGGGCATGAAACTTGGCAGGGTTATAGTGTGGACCCCTAAGATGGTTTATAATGGGGTTTCATCCTACCTCCATCCCCCCACCTCCGAAGGGGGTGGGGATGAGAAGGGATTCCCTGAAACGAAGCTGGTTCTGCCCGTGAAACGGGGCTGGTTATGCCCGTAGACTTAGTTACTTTACGAATTTATCGTACATAATTTCCGTAAACATATGACTTATCATTTGGAAAAGAATAGTCTCTAATTCTATCAACTACAATCCTATCTGTTGATAAGATTATTCAAAATACACCTTTCCATGAGTCTGGGATTGCTAGTGCTAGATAATATGTACAAAATCTCTGCACAATGATAAACCTTAACTGGTGAGATATTTAACTTCGAGCAACCATCCAATGATGCAAGTAACATGACACAACCTTGAAAAAATTGGTAGAAGAGAGAGTCAACAGAGTCATATCCTGCTAGTAATTTGTGGAACGATGCTAAATGACAAAGGGAATTGTTTATTGCATAGAGAGAGAGAGAGAGAGAGAGAGAGAGAATTCAATTTGTAGCTATCCTCACTGTGATTTTCAACAACAATCACTTACACAAATTGTCATCCTTTTCATTACAGATACCTTACTGCTGCGTCTTCATCATTCTCTCTCTCTCTCTCTCCGAGACACACAGACAGACAGACAGAGGTTTTATTTGGATCCAATGAAAAATGAAGGTGAGAGAAGTTTTCCAATTAGAAGAAGTAACGATAATTCCCTTAATCAACCGTGCCATCCCACCAGCACCGGAGAGAGAGAGAGAGAGAGAGAGAGAGAGAGAGAGAGAGAGAGAGAGAGTAGTATATTCCGAGCTGACTATGTAAAGCTTGGAGAGAGAGAGAGAGAGAGAGAGAGAGAGAATACTTAGCAGCAAATAAGGAAATTCTGAGATGACTACTATGTAAAGCTAGAAGAGAGAGAGAGAGAGAGAGAGAGAGAGAGAGAGAGAGAGAGAGAGAGAGACTAGTTAGCAGCAATTTTCCGTCAGTTTTAGCCTTTAGTCGCCGATCAGGGCCATCAATTACACCCCAAATTGGATCGGGGACGAGGCGGCTCTCCTTTGAAGACTGAAGGAGAAGAAAAAGGTGAAGGTCACAAGGTCAATTTCGGCAACTTAATTGGGACGACGAGCGAAAGCGAGAGATCTTTCACTGGGGAAAGCTCTTTCGAAAGTTTCGAAAGAAAGTTCATATCGTCCATCATCATGATGACGTCACCACCTCTAATTACGAGAAGACAAGTGTCACTGAATTCGATACGTGAATGATACCAAAGATATAACTTTAATTCTGCTACCAGTGGCAGGACTACTTAACAAACACACCACACACAAACACACACAAACACACACACACACACATTGTTTTTAAGATTGTAATTACTGTTTTTTTATTTAGCCTATTTTGAATTGATAATTTATGTTGTATTTTTCATTTTTTTACAAACCGATTATGTGTTTAAGTAACAAGAAACGTCTTTAATAATGAATACCTAACTGTACTGCTGACTGCCGTTCGCTGTGGACTTCTGTTTTGCTGATATATATATATATATATATATATATATATATATATATATATATATATATATATATATATATATATATATATTGCTACGTTTATTGAACGCCTCGCCTTCCCAGCAGTTTTTTATTAATTGTAGTTATAAAAGAAGCAGCCATGCCTTCTCCTAAAGCAACTGATTTTGGGAGAGAGCACGTCGTAGTAAGGAATTTCCAGTCTGGCGGAAGCTTATGGTAAGAGAGGCAAGTCACAAGAATAGCTAGGCCTCGAAATGGATTTTAGGGACTTCTACAATAAGACCTATTTTCCTTCCCAATTTGCTGGCGGTGTTTATCACTTTCAGGCAGTGCGAGGAGTGTATGGAAGACCCCGTGATTCCGAGAGAAACCAGTATCTCTCTCAGTTCGACTGCAGTCGTGACCTCGGATGGATGTCCAGCCAGCCAGCCTCCCACACTTAAGCCTAACGGCGTACTGGCGCGCCAAGAGACCCAGACGGCCAGACCTGAGACCAAGCCGGACGCCGCATTTTTCCACAAAGGTCCACAGAACATGGCATCCAGGTACGTCTAAAGTGTAAACTCCAAACCAGCACCTTTTACTACCATACGACTCTTGCTAATTTCATTTTCAAGTCTCACTTTTATCCCTCCTACATCAAAAGCCCTTTGTCCTCATCGGGCCACGTGCTCCCCCTTGTGACTTGTTAAAGACTAAGTCTTCAGTGCATACCTCAGTGAAACATTAGAGTTCCTTTGCCCCAGTGTTAGAGAACTGAATAATCGTAACTTGTGCAAGACGTCCATTTTCTTTTATCTTGTCTAATCTGGGATCCTTTTCTCAGATTCCCTGAGGGTCACGTGTCAAGTCTGTCTGCCGCAAGTGTGGCATCTTACCGCAAGATTTCGAAACCAGCTTTATTGCGTGAATTTCATTTTGCGCCAGCTATCATTCACTTGAGAGATATTATTAGTCCATGTGGGGACCAGTTGCATTTACTTAACCTTGGCTGTTAAGCAGTCCTCCTGTAAATAAATAGCTGTAAAGTAATTAGCTGAGTTTCTGGCGACCTTTCCTCTAGAGTAAATGTTCACTTTAAATCCTTTTTTACGGTAAGTTCAAGCAATTCACTTTGTTTTCCCTCAACTATTTCTGTTTACGTATCGGAGCCTCTTTCAAGGCCGGGCTCATACGTAACAATATATATATATATATATATATATTATATATATATATATATATATATATATATATATATATATAAATGAAATTATATCAGCCATCAACCAGTTACAAGAATCTAAAATAATATCTTCGATAGCATGCAACTTAAAGCATGTATGTATGTATGTATATATGTATGTGTGTATGTATAATTAATATATATACATATATGTATCTACGCCCCATATTACATCGACAGTCCACGTATATATATAAATATACCCCGGTCAAAACATCACTCCATCGCAGCCTTTTGAAAATAAAATTTAAGACCAAACGAGCTATCTACCGCGGAAGCCTATATACTAAATAAACTGGCCGATTCGTCAAATATTTCGGGAATCACGCCACACCAGGTAAAAGGTTTTTGGGAGAGACAAATTTATAGATAACCGGAAGCCCGAATTTATATGTCACTTCGCAAGGGAGGCATATTGGTGGCCAAAACGCATATTTTTACTTCGCGTTCCATCTACATCATGGGGGGGGGAGAGGGGATGCGTGCGCCCTTGTGCCCGCTTGCTTGCTTGCTTGCATGAGAGAGAGAGAGAGAGAGAGAGAGGCTATATCATACTAAAGGTAAAAAGTAGTTAAGTGTCAGCTGGGCTCCTTTGGGTATACCAGAATAGTTGGAGGGCCTATACACCTACTTGGATGTTGCTTGCATGAGAGAGAGAGAGAGAGAGAGAGAGAGAGAGAGAGAGAGAGAAATGCTCTATCATAATAAAGGTAAAAAGTATACAAGTGTCAGCTGGGCTCCTTTGGGTATACCAGAATCGATGGAGGACTTATACACCTTCTTGAATGAGTTAATATGGGAGGGAACGAGTGGAGATTTATGGAAGACATACCAAACTACCTTTAGGATATCGACCTGGCCTTGGAACATTCCTGACAGATTTTATGAATGGCACACGCCATGACTGTAAGGCATATTTTACTCTTGCTAGCCAATAATAAGGTTACTGGTGCAGTTGGATGATATATGACATCTAATATGGCTGTTGTAATGGTGTCCGAGATTTTGAAATCTGGTTCAAATAAAATCAACTTGAGAACTTCTACATACGAACCCCTCAACATACGAATTTTCAAAAATACGAACATCCGTGATGTTAATTCAAAACTGTACTTTACTCTATTATTATCATCATTTGATTAACGTATTTAATGTATTTAGGTTCTATACACCATTCTTATTCATAAAACACTATAAAATACAGTACAGTACTATAGTAAATTTACATTACCCGTGCATTTGATATCTAGGCTAGTCCCTTACGATGCTCCTGATTGGCTGTTGATAAGCCAGTCACAGGGCTGGAAACCCTCAGTCTCTCTTGAGGGTTCACATAGGCAGGATGTATGTTCCACCTCTTCCAAGGGATACTTTTGAAAGAAGTATCCCTCGGTAGAGGCGGAGCATAGATCTTACCCATGAGAACTTTAGAGAGAGACTGGGAGTTTCCAGCCCTGTGATTGGCTTATCAACAGCCAATCAGCAGCGTCGTAAGGGACTGGCCTAGATATCAAATGCACGGTTGATGTGAATCTACTATAGTATTGTGTTTTAGTATGAAAAAACATAAATAGTATTGTACGTATTTTGTCTGGGTATATCAAGCTGGACGTACGTACAGTTTTCGGTACGTAACTCGTGCGTAAGAAGAGGAACGTCTGTAGTATTAAATAAATTATTAATATATTCTTACGTTTCATGCCCTGAAGGACACCAACATTTGGAATGAGGTTTTCGTCACGTTTTACACTACACATTCAATTTATTTCAACGCAAGACACCAGATTTCCTTTTTCGAATGTCATGGAATTCTCTCCCGAAAAAAATCACGAAAGTGACTGACACTGTCAAATTTATTCCCCTCTTGAACTGTTATCATGCGTCATAAACTTCTGCTCTACGATAGTGGATTGATAATGGTATACATTTTCTCTTTTATTCCATCGTTTATTTTCTTTTTTATCGCCGAATTATTCATCCTGCGTCACCGGTTACATTATTTACGAGGTACGAACTAGGTCGGTTTATTTCCACGTAACTGGCTGTAATATTTCTCACACTACGTCACATTTACTATAGTTGCCAACGATCACCACCATCAACATTCCTTTCCTAAACAAATGGAACATTCTTATTGCTTATTTTGGATTGAGCTGGCTTTACGCCAGCACGGACTCTTGCTCATAGAGCAGCCCGTACCCCGATATTAAAATAATTGTCAATCACGTTTGCAACGGGCATTACTGATATAGTCTGTTCCATTGCAACATCATGAAAACTTTCAAAGAATTTAGAATTTAGGCCAAAGGCCAAACGCCAGGACCTACGAGTTCATACAGCGCTGCAACGAAGATTGACAGGTTTGAAAAATGTAACAGGAGGAAAACCACGCAGAGAGGGTGGAAAGAGAAATGGCAAAAAGAGAATATGAAAGGAGGTACAGTAAAAGGAGTAAAAGGGTTGCCGCTAGTGGCCGAAGGGACGCTGCAAAGACAGTTGGATTTGGAAAGAAATCTCTAGAGCGAAGAGCTAAGAGGTAGAATCGTCTAGGGGCTAAGGATTAAGTGAAAGGAAGGCAGGCAAACTTTATCACGAGGTAAAAGATAGAAATCTGTCAAGACAATAATTGAAAAGAAGAATAACCAATAATGAATATAGGTAAAAGGGAAAAAGATCTATGAAGCTGATAGCTAAAAGAGGGAGAAATGTAATAGCCAAGGCCCCTAAACAAAGACACACAAAAACATATAATATATATACATAATACATACAGGGTGTCCATAAAGTACCGGTACCATTCCGAGCAACAAATACTTGTAATGGTACTGGGACTTTAAGGACACACTGTCTATGTGTAAATAAATTCTTCTGTTAAAACAGGATACGTCTCAAGTATACAAAAGGCCCATTAAAAAATACTCTGGTTTAAAGTTAAGGTACTATAATTTCGGTGGACTAACTCCCACCCTTATAATAGTCCTTAGCTTTAAACCAGAGTGTTTTAATTGGCCTTTTATACTTGAGATATATTAATATTTCACTACTGAAAATATAAGAAGACCTAAAGTCCTAGAGTCCTTACAATTAAATAACCAACGGTGACTTTTCTTGATCAGTGTAACACCAATAAAAACTATACATCGCTCTTCAATCCATGACTATACCTCTCACCGTCCAGAGAGAGAGAGAGAGAGAGAGAGAGAGAGAGAGAGAATACATCTCCATGATCATCACCACATCAGGCAGCGAGAACAAAGGAAATGAAAACTCCTTCTCATCTCCACTTCTTATCGGGAACCAAATGCAACTTGACCGAAAGAGAGATCTTTGCAACTTGTAAAGATGGACTTGGGATTCCAACAGGAATCGACATTCCGGAGCCCATCAAAGGGAATTATTATCCCGTGGGAATGGCCTCGGGTTCCTGAATGGGTCCTTCAGAGAACCCCCAGAGAGAGAGAGAGAGAGAGAGAGAGAGAGAGAGAGAGAGAGAGAGAGAGAGAGAGACTCAAAACTGAAAAGGAAGGAAGGTCAAAATTCAAAAGAATATAATTACATAGTTTGACAGAAGCCTAAGCACATAATAAGAGAGAGAGAGAGAGAGAGAGAGAGAGAGAGAGAGAGAGAGAGAGAGACTAGAAAGGAAGGAAAGTCAAAATTCAAAGGAAAATAATTACTTAGTTTGACACAATCCTAAGCATATGATAAAAGAGAGAGAGAGAGAGAGAGAGAGAGAGAGAGAGAGAGAGAGAGAGAGAGAAACTCAAAACTAGAAAGGATGAAAAATAGAAATTCAAAGAAAATAATTACTTAGTTTAACACAAGCCAAGCACATGATAAGAAAGAGAGAGAGAGAAGAGAGAGAGAGAGAGAGAGAGAGAGAGAGCGAAAATCATAATTATGCAAATTAACAGACGATAATATCGGGCTGAATGATATTTCCAGTTTAAGATTCCTCCCCCCACCGCTATCCGTCGGTCGCCCCCCCCCCCCCCCCCCGCCCATACGAGGCCGAATTTGCATAATAATCTGGAGCATTAACAGACCGTCAAAGTAGCTGCCGCCTCCATAAGAATCCATAATGGCAATAGAGGAAAATAATACCCTGAAAATCCAGAATAAATCCAGTATAAATCTAGAATCCAGTAATCTCTGCACTTATGAAATGTATATCTATTCTATAATATTAAAATCCAAGTGGATCTTGTTTGTCCACCCACGGGTGACAGTAGGGGAGACATGACACGACCACCCACCCCTTCCAAACCAGTTTGTCCGCCCCAGGTGGGGCAGGAGAGTAGGGGAAGCATCCACCCTTCGCGCTGCAAACCTGTTTTGTTTGTCCTGAGTGTGGGGGTAGGCAGGGGGCACATGGGGGTAGGGGAGGCATCCACCCTCCTGCAAACCTGTTTGTCCGCCCCGGATGGCAGACTCATGGGCATGGCTAACTTTAACCTTAAATAAAATCAAACCTACTGAGGCTAGAGGGCTGCAATTTGGTACGTTGGATGATTGGAGGGTGGATGACCAATGTACCAATTTGCAGCCCTCAAGCCTCAGTAGTTTTTAAGATCTGAGGGCGGAGAAATAAGGTACGGACTAACAGACTGAAAACTGTCTCAGTAGTTATCTTTTACAGAAAACTAGAAACAAAGGCTACACCTTTGAACAGATTTTTTCCTTTTTATCCCAGAACCCCAAAATGAACACATGAATTATTTCTTCCTACCTCACCCCCCTCCCACTTCTTTCTTAGATTGGACCCCTGCTCCTCTTCCCCCCAACTCCCCCTTTTTGATTAATTTTTGTTATGAAAACATTCAATCTATTATCCAGTTGAAAACATAAAAAAAAAAGGCAACACTTATTTAAACAAATAATTTTTCCTTTTTATCACAAAACCCAAAATTGACACATGAATTATTTCCTCCTACCTCAACCCACCGACCCACCCCCTCCTCCTTTCTTACAATGGACCCCTGCTCCTCTTTCCCACACGTCCCACCACTCCACTTTATGATTAATTTTTTTGTTATGAAACATTCAATCCATTATCCAGTTTGAAAACATGAAAAAAAAAGAGAGAGAAGAATTAGGAGCCACTCTCCTCTTACCCAATTCTTCCTAACTAATAAAATTCTATGGGGAAACCTTGAAATAATAAAGGGGTGTTTGTTTTCCATTAGACGGTCGTAAATTTACTCTTGTTAACATCAAACATGTTGTGGGAGGGGTCGGACTCATTTCAAATGTACTACTGCTGCTGCCTCGCCAGGAGGGTTTGGTGATTTACGTAAGTGACTATATATACATACTTTATAATAAATACTATATATACGTGTGTATACATATAAATATGATATTGTTATGATACAATAAAGTTTCATACATACTTACCTGGCAGATATATACATAGCTAAGACTCCGTCGTCCCCGACAGAAATTCAAATTTCGCGGCACACGCTGCAGGTAGGTCAGGTGATCTACCGTCCTGCCCTGGGTGGCAGGATTAGGAACCATTCCTGTTTTCTATCATATTTTTTCTCTTCCACCTGTCTCCTTGCGGGGAGGCTGGGTGGGCCCTAATCGTATATATCTGCCAGGTAAGTATGTATGAAACTTTATTGTATCATAACAATATCATTTTCATACAATCAACTTACCTGTCAGATATATACATAGCTGATTGGCACCCTTCGGTGGAGGGTAAGAGACAGCTCTACTATATGGAATAGACAGGTAAACAACATATGTTGTAGGTATAAATAAAACCTTGGTTCCTACCTGATAGTGGTAGACTTCGTGGGTGTTTGCCCAGTAGTCTGCATCACCTCAAGAAACTTTAGCGAGATATGTGATCTATGCCAAGAGTTCTTGTGGGTCTGCCGAAGGGGTCTTATCCACTTACTCGGCAGAGCCTGAAAGGACTTTGTCAATGGGTGCTGATCCACTTATATGACAATACACCTTATGAAGGAGCGCAACACCGATCCCGATCACCTGATCCTTACACGAGGGTTCGCGCTCAAATTGGAAAGAGTTATCCACACACGTCCTTTCAAAACCCCAATAATTTCACTAAGTTTAAAAAACTTTAACTCAAAGTTAAGGATCAGTGTCGGCTCCTTATCCCAGTAACGTATCCGCAGAAACGTATAAACCAAAACCAAAGAGAATGATCTCTCGTAGGTTAACTTGGCATCCTTTGTGTAATGAGAAGTCAACACAGAGTTGCCTCTACCGTTACAACACAGCTAATATGTCTTATATGACATATTGTTATGTAAAGAACAAGAATTTGCAAAAGCGCGCACTTCCTGCGCTTTTAATTCTCAGCTGTTTGAAGGAATCAAGTCACTAATGAAGTGCTTAGGAGATCTCCATGTTTCAAAGAAGACCAGGGCTTTCTTGAAATGGATCTCACCCGACTGAAGCCTGAAGCCTGGCAGGAACCTCGCGCCTGGCTGGTGCTTCGCTCTTGGTTGGCGCCTAGCGCTTGCCTGGTACCTTTCGCTTGACTGGCGCCTCGCATCTGATGACGCTTCGCGTCTTAGCTGGAGATTCGCGCCTAGAGCCTGGCTTGGCGTCCTGCCTGGCGCCTCGCGCCTGCCTGGAGCTTCGCGCCTGGCTGGCGCCTTGCGCGCGTCTAGCTCCTGGTTGGAGTGGCGCCTTGCGCCTGCCTGGAGCTTCGCGGCTGGCTGGCACCTCGCGCCTGGCTGGCGTCTCGCGCCAGGTTGGCGCTTTGTGCCTGCCTGGCGCCTTGCGCCTGCCTGGAGCTTCGCGCCTGGTTGGAGTGGCGCCTTGCGCCTGCCTGGAGCTTCGCCGCTGGCTGGTACCTCGTCGCCTGCCTGGCGCCTCGCGCCTGGGTGGCTCCCCTCCCCACTTGCCGGAGCTTCGAGCTTGGTAGAGTCTCGAGGATGTCTGGCAATGTCCACATCGGACACTCTTATCTGTCCTATGTTCGCATCTAGCGCATCTGTGTCAGGTTGTAGGCTCGGTCTTTCTCCTCATCAGACAATGACAGTGTTCTTGGGGCTGTCTGCAGGTTTCTTCTTCCTTACTGACTGTGTCAGAAGGTCTTGAGTCGCCTTCTCAGTTAATGAACGATAAATGTTCCTTCACTACTGAGAAGGGAACAAAAGTCAGAACAAAGGCGAGTACAGAAGCGCTGCCCTCTGAGCGTGGGAGACCGCTTTGGTTAAAAAAGACACTATATACTGTCCTCTTTTTAAGAAGACCTTCTCCAAACAAAGAGGAGATCTCAACCGAGCCATCCTGAACGCCTTTGTCTATACAAGACAAAATACACAGAAGGACTTCTGGTTCGAGTCCTTCAGAATCATGGGCTTTCTTGGACATCACCCCAAGGGACCAATCTAAGAAGTTGAAAACTTCCAATACATGAAAGAGTCCCTTGAGGAGATGGTCCAGTTCTGAAATGCCCCAAGTTATACGGGCAGAGTTCAAACCTTGTCTACGTGAAGCGTCAACTAAGTCGAAAAGTCCGCTTCTGACGTAGACGGAAGAGAAATACCCAAATTCTCTCCCGTCTGATATCAAATGCCTCTTTTACCAGCTAGTCTCGCTGGAGGCATGCAGAAGACCGTTCTAACTAACTCCTTCTTCAACTTCATCCAAGAGTCTAAAGACTGAAGAGCCCTCTTCATCGAAATGGCGGGCTTCATTCTAAGAAAAAACGAAGATTTCTTCGTCTTGTGCACTCGAGAAAAGAGAGCGCGGAGGAAGGAGGAGAGGCAGGAGTCAAGTCGTCTCCATACTCCTCTAGAAGCAAGGCTGTCAAAACATTATAGTTCGACAGTCCTTCTCTTCCTTGATACTCCTCCTCCGAGTTTACTTTCTAACTTCGGGGTCTAGATGAGTCTCCGCTGCTAATTCAGTACGTCTTTCCTCTGGAGGAGCAAACTCCTAATAGGAGAGGGGCGGGGTTAAGGGAATGATATTCCTTCCTCTTCACCGCTTTAATAGTCCTGGAAGGCGCCAACAGCCCAGGCTTCTCTCCATAAATGGATGACGCTTCCCGCTTGGATGACGCTTCTAGTCACCAAGCGTCCTGGCTGAACGCCTCCCGTTTGTGTGGCTGCTGACGTCTGGATGACGCCTCGCGCCTGGAAGACGCTTCGCTCTCAAAAGGCGTCCTAACTGGCGCCGAAAATTTTGGTTGGAGCCTCGCGTCTAAAAGCAGCTTTAAATGACTATTCATGTCTTGACGACGTCTCCACGTCTCTCTGGCGTTACGTGTCTTCCGTAAGATTCTCCCCGATCTCGCTCTCGAAACCGAAGCCTCTGCGATATGTTTGGAAGCTTCACGTCTGCATGACGCCTCTCGCTTCGCAGGGGAGAGACCAATCGAGCTTCTTGATTGGAAGCGAAACGTCCTTCCTACGAGGCGCTAACACTCCCACCAAAGAGGCCAGTTGCTCTTGTACTGGCAAGATAACCTTCCTTGAAGCTTTTCCCACGTCATCTTCAATCGGGGGAGAAGTAGGAAAAGGAAGCAGTCTATAGGAAGCCTGTTCGTCTTCTCACAACTCTTTCCAATAAATGTTAAACATGTTAACAGTATTATCGTCGATCGAGAAGGATCTCTTTGTTAACGCGAATAGGAGCGAAAAAAGTGATTCTCGATGCTCTATGCGATATGAGAGTGTCGTGGAAATGGCCTAAGTGATTAAATGGGTAACGAAATCAGGAACGAATCTTGCCGTTACCGAGCTTGGTGTCCGAGAGTCTACCGGACTCCTAGGTTAATAACTCGCTAAAACGAGAAAATCTTGGATGGTGCTCTTGGCTCACTGCGCCAGGCTGGCGCTTCTGGCGCAAATTTTGCGCCAGGCTGGCGCTTCTGGAGCATTGCGCCAGGTTGGTACTTCTGGCGCGTTGCGCCAGACTGGCGCTTTCTTCTAATTCTTTTTATGTTATGTGCCAGAACACCTGTGCCTTTATGGTACCCACCCGACATCCTTTCACATGTTAATTCCGTTCTTAGTAGGAAAAACTTAAGATACGTGTATAGTCCATTCAGGGAAACAAGTTCTGCCCCAAAGAGAAATGTTTCCCATCCGACTCATCCATCTTCTTCTGAGCAGGTACTCAATAAGCTATGCTTTCGTAAGCCTGAGAGCATTACATAATATAATGTTCTGCTGCGATAGAATCCTTTAATAATGTTACCTACGGTAAACAGCATTGAAAGGTTGTACTATCTCTCTTATTGAAAGCTTCTAGCAAAAGGCATACAATATTTATTTATGTTAGCTTAACTATCCCCTCAATCCGAGGTTAAGACGCGATTGTAGGGGAGAGATACGGAAAGTTATTCCATCCCACAGGAGAAGAGAGATTCGCCCGACCGCTCATGACTGACACCAACATGGTACTGACAGTAACTGGCGTAGGCGTACTGCGTTGGTCTCAGGCTCTCAGCGAAAGCAGTCCCCGCTTACTCTTCCAGAGTTGCCAGCTACTCCAATTAATAAAGGAATTTAATATAAATATCGACTTCAGGAAGTTCTTATTAAAGCATATTTAAGCGAAACAAGACTTCGATAAATCTAGAAGCTAAGTAGGTGTAGTCTTAACAATCTTTAAGCGTAGTTCCTTCCTAGGAAAGACGTAGAAGGATACTTGTAATTGAGTTTGTCACAGAAAAGAAGTAACTATCGGTATGTGTGTATGATTTGACCGTATCGTATTCTCATACAGCAGAAACTCTACTACCTTCTACTATCTTCGTTCTTTTCGTTAATAGAACGATAGAAAGAGTATATATATATATCCTTAAGGAACAAAGTTAATCAGGAACTCTTTAAATCTTCATGATTTCCTCATAAATCGCGGAAGAGACAGAATTCCTGTCATCACTAGGGTTTACGGAAGGAAGTAGATATTTTTTCTATCCGCCATCATACCCAAACATCGATGAGATCTTATTAAGAAAACTCCCAAAAGCTCTTGCCTCCTCCAAACGAGGAAGAGCATGGATGAAGGAGAGAGTCCGCATTGAGGAACTGCCTAACAAAGGAGTCTTCTGAATAATGAAAAGGGGCTTCTTCTTTAGTATCAGAATCCTTCTGACAAAAGCAACGGCCGCCTGTGCGACACTCTTGGCACATTTGCCAGGGGAAAGTTTGTTCAAGTTAAAAATTCAAAGAGGAGTCTCCGCGCTGACCTCTCTCTCTAATGAAGAGTTTGAAATCTTCTGACGCCTGGCGTCTGATCCTTGTGCCTAGCGCCCCCTTGGCGTCTGGATAGTTCCGCGCGCCTGGAATGTTCCGCGCTAGAAAGGAGACTCGCTCCTGGAACGTTCCGCTTGCGTGGAAGGTCCCGTGCGCCCTAATAGATCCGAGCGCCTCTAGTCTTGTTATACGAGCCTCTTGCCAGAAAACGTTCAATGGAAGCATCCTTCTGATTGCCATTCTACTATAAGGCTCCTTAGTTAAGCCGTCTGTTTTCTCTTTGAAGGCGCCTTGCGCCAAGAAAAAGTTCTGGAACGCGGCTCGCACTCAGTTGCTGGAACGCTGCTCGCGTTTATCTGTATGAACGAGGCTCGCGCTAGTCTGTTGGAACGCGGCTCGCTGCTGGCTGTTGGAACGTGGCTCGCGCTAGCTTGCTGGCTGGCTCTCAGCCTCTCGCTCAGTGAGTCAGTGTTCTCTTATTCAGAGAACGAGCCAGAGTCGTCCGAACTTCTAACATGTACATTCTTCGTCTTTTCGGATGTAAGATGAAGAAACGGAAGAACAGACGCACTTTTTAAAGGCTGCCTTTGCAATGGCTATCCCTGGCAGTCTGGGACGTTTTACAGATCCTGCCGAGGGAACGCCCGATCGGTGGGGATTCTCCATAACCTCCGTAAGGCTTTCGACTTTCCTTCTCCTCTTGGCTTGTGAGTTTGGAAGTCTAGGCCTGAGAGCGACAGAGCCGATCGAACGCACCCTCTACTAATTAGGACGCCTTTCCAATGGCGAACTTGGCAGTCTGGGACGTTCTACAGATCCTGCCGAGGGGACGCCTGATCGGTGGGGATTCTCCATAACCTCCGTAAGGCTTTCGACTTTCCTTCTCCTCTGGGTATGTGAGCTTGGAAGAGGTCTAGGCCTGGAGCGAAACAGAGCCGAACAGAACGCACCCTCCACTGCACTAACAGTAAAATCACTTCTTACCTTTCAATAGCTCGTATTTTTGAGCTACATTCCTTTGTCTTCAAATTGCAATATGAATTTGAAGATTCTGTGAAGTAAGAAGGGAGGATGAGGATACCACACTACTAGTAATGTTAATGCTCTAACTGCTCGTTAGTACAGAGCTATATAAACTTCTAAAGGAAGCGTAACTATTCTTTCCTTACATCGTCAAGAAGGAAGTTAGCTCAATCAATTCTAACATTTACTACACGTTATTATGAATAAATATTAAAATTTTCCTTCTTGCAAACTATGTGATTGTCTACCGAAAAGTTCGGTAGTTACACGTAAACATTCTTCGAATTTTCGAAGCCAAAGTTATCAAAACAAATTAATATGCGTATGCCGAACCAAAGATCCAGTACTTCCCTGCAAAAGATAGCCCAGAAGATCGATGGCGATGAAATCCAAAAATCAAGTCAGGAGGAACTGCAAACGTTGTTTACATTCCAAGCGACAGAAAAAATATGATAGAAAACAGG
>NC_061094.1:72191022-72193522 GCF_015104395.2 Macrobrachium nipponense | reverse complement strand
AAAATTCGACTCAGTTACAAAGTCTTTGACATTTACCCGAAATCTGAGTTCCCTTTCCATTTCTTATCTTTTAATTCTTGATCCTCCCTTGTCTGACGCACTTCATGTCTAGACTGGGTATAACCTGTATTCTTGAATGTTTATATTCCTCAAGTGCCGATAAGAACTCAGTATTTTAATAACAAATCGCGTCTATTTAGCCACTTCTGCATCTCCACCTTCTATCTGGTCGTAAGCTTGCTTCAAATACACCATAATTTCTCATTTTACTCATATTTGTGTAATGCTTTGAAAGCCTAACTTCTCCTCCAATTTTTCTGAACAAAGTGGCCATTACCATAAATTTTCCCTCTCTCCCATCACAGTAGTTCACATTCTTGCATGAGGCGTTACGCTCCTCCATCTTTCCAAATTAAATTCACTTTTCACACTATCTCCCAATACCTGAGAAGACAGGAACTAAGTCACAATGCTCCCTTATGACTTCTCCGAGCGTCTGTGAGGCCGGAATAGTAATGATCGAATCGAGTCGTAATAGTCGATTCATTTCAAAGGAAAATTTTGTATGATACACATAGTAGTACACAGTCTTCCCAAAGTAAAATTTTATATGATACTTACTACACAGTTTTCCCAATATATATACATCATTTCTTCACAGAGGAGGATGCTGAATGTTTGTAAATGTTACGTAACAGTTGATTGCAAGGTGAATAAGAGAGAGTAGGATAGCACAGGGAAAAAATACAAAATTCCAATGGAAAAGATAACTCAAATGTTTATAAACAAGGTTATGGTGCCCGAAGAGATATAATAAATGATATAATACTGTATACACAGAAAATCACAACCTAAACGGGTTAGTAAGGCAAAGCATCTTTATTTTTCTACAGGTACTTCTTCAGATGATACTCTCGACGGCTACTTGACTTTGCTTACAGTATGTGATATAATACACGATATAATACTGTATACACTGAAAATCACAATCTAAATGGGTTAGTAAGGGAAAGCATTTATATTTTTCTACAATTGCTTCTTCGGATGATACTCTCGACAGCTACTTGACATCGCTTACAGTATTTACTTTCGAAACGTAACAGTATATGATATAATAAACGATATAATACTGTATACGCTGAAAATTACGATCTAAACAGGTTAGTAAAGCAAAGCATTTTTATTTTCTACAGGTACTTCTTCGGATGATACTCTCGACGGCTACTTGACATCGCTTACAGTATTTACTTTCGAAACACAACAGTATATGATATAATAAATGATATAATACTGTATACACTGAAAATTACGATCTAAACGGGTTACCAATGGAAAGCATTTTTATTTTCTACAGGTACTTCTTTGGATGATACTCTCGACGGCTACTCGACATTACTTACAGTATGTGATATAATAAATGATATAATACTGTATACACTGAAAATTACAATCTAAATGGGTTAGTAAGGCTTCTTATCTTTATTTTCTACAGGTACCTCTTCGGATGATACTCTCGACAGGCTACTTGACATTGCTTACAGTATTTACTTTCGAAACACAACGAACTCGAGCGGGCGACTGTCAACATTCCGAGCGCACCTTCGTCCTTCCGCTTCAAAGCTCACGTCATGGTTCTTTCATTTAGAGGGTGAATATTTTTCCCAAAACAAAAGGGGAAAAGTCCATATACACAGCATCACAGTACAAGCCTTCTAATCCTTCTCCTTTAAAAGAGAGCCTGGCAGGATTCGGCAGTAACAGCCTACCTCGAATCCAATTGTATATATTATACGAAACGCAGCGACGTGTCTTTTATGCTTTTCGCGCGGGGAGCACAAGCATATTTCGTTACGTATGACAGTTCGTATGGTAATTAACAGAGACGTGCGTCATAATTAGCATCGCAACGAAGGCCTTAATTAAGGGCATACACTGAACCCAAATACAAATATAAGTCTATTTTAGCGGCAAGACAAGAGATATCGCTTATGCTTTATGCTGGAAATAATGAACTTAATTTCAGGTTAAACGGCAAAGTTTTATACAAACATATTCAATTACACATTGAATATATACAATCCAGCACACACGTGTATAAACGCAAATAAGAAATGTATATATTTTGCGTATTCATAACATCTATATACACAACTTCTTATTATTATCAGAAGTGCTATATCCTACAAATATATAATTAACATCTGCGCTTTATTTCCACGAATATTATTCTACGACCCTATAAATGAACCTTTTAAAGGTACACATAACAGATAAAATAAAATATATGTTTAACAGCACGAACCCGTTTGGGTACATCCTATTACTGTAACACAGAGCGGATATATATAGGAAGAAAATCACGACGGGTCATTTTTAACTAAAAAAAAAAAAAAAGTCTTTTATGAGTTATTTTTTAAAGATGACCTCCGTTCTGAAACGTCATTTCATGGCCAGAGATTGTTCACTGAAAATTAATGATGCTTCATTGTAAAAAAGCAAA
>NC_061094.1:72171014-72190522 GCF_015104395.2 Macrobrachium nipponense | reverse complement strand
CAAAAGAATCCTATCGGTGGTAAAGGATACTTACTCGTGAACAACTTTTTTGTTATTTGTTTGTTTGTTGTTTTCTGAATAGTATTTATTTATATTTTTTCTGTTTTATTTTTTATTTATTTGTATATTTTTTTCTATTGAATTACATCGACTTCATATATACCAAAGAATTCTCCCGTTCAAATTACTCGAATTCGAGTCAGTGTTATAAATACAAAAAATGATAGAAAAACACGTAAGCAATATTGCAGTGTTCATTGACAACATCATCTAAAGTTCGCCTCTCAAAAAGTTTTAGGGAAAACGGAGGATGGACGTGGGTTCCGTATCTTTGAAGTTAGGAGATGATGGGAGGATCGATCAGCCTGATTCTGGTAGCTTACAAGTACCAATTACAAACAATAAATACTTGTAATGGTACTGGGACTTTATGGACAACCCTGTATAAATATATATATATATATATATATATATATATATATATATATATATATATATATATATATATATATATTATTATATATATAATTGTATATATTGTATTTATATACGCATTATATATATATACATTTTTTTGTATGTTTGTTTGTTTGTTTGAATGCGAAGTGGAATAAAAAAAAAGATTCTACTAGAATAACAGCCTTTGAGGCTTCAACTCCCTTGAGAATATAGTGAGAGAGCAACGACCTTTTCACATGAGCACGAGAGCAACTCTGCAAGATTATTCTAGCAATAAAAAAAACTAAAAAAAACTATCTGGTATCTGAAGGTTCATTAGCCAAGATCATGAACGGTCTCTCTGAAGCGACTATTATATCACGGCAATTTGAAGCGATTAAGTAAATCTGAACAACCACGTGTTTTGCATTGAGGATAGAAGTGACTGGGTGTTTTTGAAATTAAGACTCCAGCTCTTGATTCGGATAATGACGTGTAATATGATCCTCTTGATGGTGAATTACACGAGGTGGAAGATGTGTGTGTGTGTGTGCGTGTGTGTCTGTGATGGTTTTGTGGTCTGGAATGGGATATCCGCATTGCTGAAGTTTACAAATTTTAGATTAGGAAGGGCTTGTTTTGCTCTCTGCTTGTGGTGCAGAGCTCGTAAAACTGTGAGCTAGTGTCTGTATTTATCTCTAATAAAAAAAGTTTCTTGCAGGCCCAGAAATATGCTGAAAATCTGTAGGTCAGGAACTGGGCCCTAAAAGAAATAAAATAAAAAAGAAATCTATTCATTTTTGTCATTAGTAAAATTATGATAAAGAAACTCGAATAGTATTTTGCTACCGTCCTTAACTCTAAAAAAAGTCTTCTATTCCATTTTATTATTAGCAAAATTATGACGAAGAAACTGGAATACGATTTTGCTATTGTTCATATCTCTAAATAAGTCTTCTATTCAATTTTATTATTAGCAAAATTATGATAAAGAAACGGGGATACTATTTGACTACTGTCCTTACCTCTTGGGTATATAAACATTTGATACCCAATGCCCTTTTCTTTCCAAGCGTCTTTTAATTATTGATGCCCAGATTGGCAGCGCACGTAAGAGGAAGTTTGAAGGGAGGTGAAAGAGAAACGAAGATAGTAGGAAGAATGCAAAGGAGAAACTGAATACCCCACAAGTACTTTCACATAGATCACTCTTGAAGTGTTGTTGTGCTCGAAAGTATGTTGATGCAACGTAAGTATGTGTTGGTTATTTTTTTTTTTTTGGCCTTTGCTTAATGTTTAAATTTTATTGTATATATATATATATATTGATATAATATATATCTATATATTAGATATATATTAATTTTTTTATTTATAATATATATGATGTATTATATAATATATATATATAGATAATATTAATATATATATATTTATACAATACATATATTAATAGCGCATAGGGTGAATAATAGTGTGAGTGTGTGTGTGCGCGTATATATATTATATATATATATATATATATATATATATATATATATATATATATATATATATATATATATATATATATTATCGCGCTCGCACACACACACTCACACTATTATTACCCTATGCGTATAATATATATATATATATATATATATATATATATATATATATATATATATATATATATATATATATATATATATATACATATATATATATATATATATATATATATATATCTATATATAATGTATGTTACAATAACTAATATGAATGCGAATGTAAAACGCGAGATAGTCCATCATTTATCAAGTTTCTCTCTCTCTCTCTCTCTCTCTCTCTCTCTCTATGCATTTCTCACGGTACGCTTGCTATTCTTTCCTTTCTTACGAGATAATGGATACTTCTGTAAAGGGGCATCCTCTTCGGCTTGACTTTATAACATTTGAGTGCGTCTCGACTTCCCAGGAAAATGAGAGAGAGAGAGAGAGAGAGAGAGACGCATATTTCTACAATATCACCCAACGACAAAAAAAGAATACGCAGCATTAAAAATAAAATAGTAAATAAATAAAACGCAAGAGACGACCCAAACTCCACCTTGCAGGCAAAAGGAAAAAAGATGAAGTTCAATGTTAAGCGCTCATAAGAGAGAGAGAGAGAGAGAGAGAGAGAGAGTAAGTGCGTGCTTTGTGGGGATGTGTAACAGCTCGGGGGGAGGCAGGTTTATGTGTAGCAGAGAGAGAGAGAGAGAGAGAGACTGACTCAGTCTTTCAGCTTGCCTGAGGCTACGCCGGTACTCGAGAAGAGAGAGAGAGAGAGAGAGATCCGCTCGCTGGGATGTCGTGTCCACTTCAAGAACGCTATTGCTGACTGCTGATGATTATTACATACCGCTGACCTCAGCGCAATTTGTGTCTGAGTTAGATTTTTGCTGCTGTGAGTCACCTCAGTCAGTCTCTCTCTCTCTCTCTCTCATTTTTTTTTATTTTGCCTGCAGGGCGAGTGATGGTCACCCATTGTATTTTTTTACGCTAAATTCACTTGTCATTGGATGATATTGTAGCGTACGCGTCACATATTCTCTCTCTCTCTCTCTCTCTCTCTCTCTCTCTCTCTGCTCTCTCTCTCTCTCTCTCAGCAGGATCTAAATCAAGCGTATTTTTGAGGTTTTCATAGCTAAAAGGGCTTTCATTCCGGAAGTCATTTGTATATTTACGTAGCTCGATATATACGGAGTTTCTACCTAAGCCATCGTAGAACACTATATTGCGCGTGTGCACACATACACTCACAAAAACACACACACAAACTTAATTAAGCGCAAACTTGCCTTCGTCAAAGAAAGGGGAGCTTTCGAATAAGCTAATCCGGCCGTGATTAACTTTTACGTTTTATTTGATTTGAGATTCTCTCTCTCTCTCTCTCTCTCTCTCTCTCTCTCTCCTTAGCATTGCTTTAACTTGGGTCATTCCAAATTCTACAGTGCTGATGACGGGTTGTGTTTGGGAGAATGTTGTAAAGGCATAATTAGGTAAATAATACTTTTTTTTTCTTTTAATTAAAACCCTTTGTGTCTCTCTACGAAAACGTTGAGTTTTTTGAGAGGTTTAAATTTTTTTTTTTCTTTTTTGAATGGATGTGGCGACCATAGTGGAAAACAGTGAGAGAGAGAGAGAGAAAGAGAGGGGGGGGGGGGAGGATAGGTGAGGAGGCGCGGGAGCTGAAGTGTCCTAAAGGAGCAGAAGGTGGTATTGAATTAGGAGTAAGGGACGGTAGAGGTAAACCAGTTGATGGTGATTTAAACATAAACCAGTTGACGGTGATTTAAACAAGTTGATGGTGATTTTAAGAAGTTGATGGTGATTTAAACAAAAACCAATTTACGGTGATTTATTTAAACATAAACAGTTGATGGCGATTTAAACACAAACCATTTGATGGTGATTTAAACATGAACCAGTTGATGGTGATTTAAACATAAACCAGTTTATGGTGATTTAAACATGAACCAGTTGATGGTGATTTAAATCAGTTGATGGTGATTTAAACATAAACCAGTTGATGGTGATTTAAACCAGTTGATGGTGATTTAAACATAAACCAGTTGACGGTGATTTAAATCAGTTGATGGTGATTTAAACCATGATGGGGATTTAAAACCAGTTGATGGTAATTTAAAAACCAGATGGGATTTAAATCAGTTGACGTGATTTAAACATAAAGCGTTGACGTGATTTAAACCAGTTGATGGTGATTTAAACCAGTTGATGGGGATTTAAACCGATGGTGATTTAAACCAGTTGACGGTGATTTAAACATAAAGCAGTTGACGTTGATTTAAACCAGTTGATGGTAGTTTAAACATAACCAGTTGATGTGATTTAAACTTGAACCAGTTGATGGTGATTTAAACGTGAACCAGTTGATAGTGATTTAAACCAGTTGATGGTGATTTAAACCAGTTGTTGGTGATTAAACATGAACCAGTTGATGGTGATTTAAACGTGAACCAGTTGATAGCAATTTAAAAACCAGTTGATAGTGATTTAAACGTGAACCAGTTGATGGTGATTTAAACCAGTTGATGGTGATTTAAACCAGTTGAAGGTGATTTAAACCAGTTGATGGTGATTTAAACATAAACCAGTTGATGGTGATTTAAACCAGATGGTGATTTAAGTTGATGGTGATTTAAACAGGCAATAATGGAGATTTGAAGTAAAATGTCTTAGCAAGCATACAAGAGATTTATTCCTCAACTTAATTAATCATGATTTTGTCTGTTGTATATTCTAAGTCTCCTCTGTCTATGAGTTAGCTAGTTTTTATTTTCAAAAAATGCTCATCGTAAATTCGATATATATAATGAACACGTAACAACTCTGGTAAGATCTTGGGTAATGGGTTAAAAGGAGATGGTTACTTTTTATTTCAGAATGCGGAGGTTGGGGGGTAGGGGTTAGGGGGGGGGGAGAGGGGTAGCTGGGATGAGGGGTGGGGTTTGTACGTCAACCTACGCTACTTGAGTGTCAAGTAATGTGTCGTTTGTGGTTTTAAGTTTTTCTAGTTTTTTGGGGTTTTTTGGGTTTTTCGAGGAGTTAAAAAGAAGAAGATGGAGGAGAGAGAGAGAGAGAGAGAGAGAGAGAGAGAGGAGAGAGAGAGAGAGCGCTCCTACGATAAGAATTATACTTGAGAACGCGAGGGAGAGCGTCTACGACTGAAAAATACGGAAAAGGTTGGAGAGAGAGAGAGAGAGAGAGAGAGAGAGAGAGAGTACGGAGGAATGCGAGGGGAGAAAAAAGAGGAGGTGTGTGTTTTTGTGTGTGTGTGTGTGTGTTTACACGCTCCGATGAGTTTCCTTCAAGACCGAATCAAAAGAAAGCAGCCGAGTTCCACGAATGATATTTTTCATATTTGAATTATTTTCTTTGGTCCTGTTTTGGGGGCGGGGGTCTACCCCGGGGGTTGGCGAGGGGGGTGGGAGAATAGGGGGGGGGGAGGTGATTTAGGACACGTATGATAATGCTACAGTTTCGTTATCAACAGCTTTAAATTTTGAATGGATGTCATTAAACATAAACATACGAAGTCATAGAAGTGATTATGTTCAAAGCGTGATTTCGGAACCGCATAAAGAAACTATAATGGATGTTTATAAACCTTAAAGAATAGTTTTACTTAAATAATACATTTGAAATATTATTTTCATATTATGGTTAACGTACCCTAAGAATAACGCGGACACAAGTGGACATTAATTGAATTAAACAGGATATGTTTTCCATCCTCCCTCTCCCACTTCAAGGATGCGTGGGATGTCTCTTAAGTGGATGCATTATGAGAGGGCTCTCTCTCTCTCTCTCTCTCTCTCTCTCTCTCCAGCTTTTTCTGTAATTTCCGTCACGTCACGCTGTCTCTCGTATTCTCGTCTAGAATGATGTTTTATTGTAGCTACTCTCTCTACTCTCTCTCTCTCTCTCTCTCTCTCTCTCTCTCTCTCTCTTTCTTTTCTTTATATAATTTCCGTCGTAGACGGTTTCCTCTCTATAATTCTTACCGCAGAAGCGCTCTCTCTCTCTCTCTCTCTCTCTCTCTCTCTCTCTCCTCTCTCTCTCTCTCTCTTCTCTCTCTCTCTCTCGAATTATGACGCAATGTATTATTTCCTCGTCGATGTCAAATTATTAACAGAAAAAATGTAAAAAATTGCTTGATATTCTCTCTCTCTCTCTCTCATCTCTCTCTCTCTCTCTCTCTCTCTCTCTCTCTCTCTCCTCGATATCCATATGGGAGTGACGGTCGTGTAAGCGGAAATGATGTTTTATGGTCGAGTTCAGATGTTGCGGTGATTATACTAATATTGCACGTCGCTATGTCGATGGAGAGAGAGAGAGAGAGAGAGGAGAGAGAGAGAGAGAGAGAGAGAGAGGAATGACTCTGGCCCGCCCCTCATGTGCGTGAATGTGTATCACTTCAAAATCAGATTTGACGTCGCTGGTGTTTTTAAAGTTAGTTAACCGAAGGTTGGTTGGTCTGTCCGCCCTTAGGCTAGAAGGCTGCAGATTGGTATGTTGATCATCCACCCTCCAGTCATCAAACACACCAAATTGCAGCCCTCTAGCCTCAGTAGTTTTAATTTTATTTAAGGTTAAAGTTAGCCGTAGTCTTGCGGCTGGCACTGCAATACGAGTAGGTGCCAACAGCACAGGCCAGCACAGGGCCATGGCTGAGAGTTTTAAAGGTAATATTTATATTTATTTTACAAATATTAAAAAAATTTAAGTAGGTAGGAGATTTCCTTTTCTATATTTTGCAATTTTGTTTTTATTCTATTTTTAAGTAACTTTAGGTGTCAGAGTTTCCTTAAGAGTAATTGGAATCGATATAATTTAATTCGTTTTTTCACAATTCTCTGTGTTTACTGCATTTTTTATATGAGTAGTGTCCAGATGTTCAGATAAAATCTTGGTTTTATTTTGGGACACTTAAAAGATTCGAATAAAAAAGATAGCAAAGTCAGTCTGAACCACTTATTCCTCATTTGCTGCTCTTTCTGTGTCCTCTGCTCCATATCCTTTCGAGGTTGATATGCACTCGCCATCCAGCCTGGTTTTTAAAATGTTGGTCTCTTCTGCCTGCTCAAGTTCAAAGCTTGTCTAATTGGCTAATCACCCTGGCATTTCTTCTCTGGCTTAGTTCAAACACCTTGTCACTTTCGTGTGCCAAGTAGTGAGATGTGCTTATGATTTTAAAGACCTTTTTTTTTTTTTTTTTGAGAAATATTTTTTCTTTTCACGAGATTTTTTTATTGTTTATTTATTTATTTATTTATTAAGGAAGAGGAGTAGTAGTACGTAGTAATGGACGGTAGAGACTTTTTTTTTAGAACAAAATTTTTTTCTTTTTTTCTTTTTTCGAGATCTTTTTTTATTCTTTATTTATTTATTTATTTATTTATTTTTAAGGAAGAGGAGAAGTAGTAGTAGTAATGGACAGCACAGAATTTTTATTTATTTAATTATTTATTTTTAAACTAGATTTTATCTTTTTACAGATTTTTTATTTTTTTTTTATTATTTATTTATTATTTATTATTTGTTTATTTATTTTGTAAGGAAGAGGAGTAGTAGTAGTAACGATTTTCAAGACTTTCTTTTTCGAACGAGGATATTTTATTTTTTACGAGATTCTTTTATATATTTATTTATTATTATTTATTTATTTTTTATTTATTTGTAAGGAAGAGTAGTAGTAGTAGAGTAATGGGACGGTAAAGACTTTTTTTTTTTCTTTTTTTTTTTGAGAACGAGATTGTTTTTCTTTTTACGAGATTCTTTTTCTTTATTTATTTATTTATTTTAAGGAAGGAGAGTAGTAGTAGTAATGGACGCTAGTGTTTAGGAGTTATGAATGGTGGTGGTGATTGTCGAGTTAGACGAAACGCAGAGATCTAGACCTGTAGATGTGGAGGCTAAGGAGGATTGTGAAGGAAAAATTGAAAGTATATGAATTTAATGGATTTTCCTTCAAAGCCAAATATGACAGAACGAAGACGGGAACGTTCACGTCGTTTTTTTTTTCTTGTGGTATTGCGGGAGTTTTTTGGGCGGAGTTTTTTTTTTTTTTTTTTTTTTTTTTTTTTTGCAGAAATGAAAATGACACAGCTTCCGGTTTCGTCAGCGCAGGGGTTCAAACGGAATATTATATAAGGTTCTCTTACGCTGATTCCCGAAGCTGAGGTTTACAGTGTTGCTATTCAGAGGTGTCATTCCAATAGAGATTAATTAAGATGTTAGAATAGTGCGTGCTCAGATTTCTTCATTAAAGTGTATATTTTTTCTTTCTCTCTCCCTCACTTGTCGAGTGTCTGTGGGTTTTAATTTATTAAGTTTGCGGTTTATACCAAGGGTTTGCCTTATACGTATACGGGAACTCTCTCTCTCTCTCTCTCTCTCTCTCTCCCTCATCTCTCTCTCTCTCTCTCTCTCTAGATTATGACCAAGGCTTTGCTTTATACGTATAACGTAACTTCTCTCTCTCTCTCTCTCTCTCTCTCTCTCTCTCTCTCTCTCTCTCTGCCAAAGGTTTGCCGTCTACGTATGGCGGTAATCTCTCTCTCTCTTCTCTCTCTCTCTCTCTCTCTCTCTCTCTCTCATCACCAAGGGGTTTGCCTTCTAAGTATTGAGTTTAATTTCTCTCTCTCTCTAGCTTATGACCAAGAGTTTGCCTTATACCTATTGAGATAATCTCTCTCTCTCTCTCCTATCTCTCTCTCTCTCTCTCTCTCTCCTCTCTATTATCACCAAGGGTTTACCTTGTTCATATTGAGTATATATCTCTCTTTCTCTCTCTCTCTCTAGATTATGACCAAAGGAGAGAGAGAGAGAGAGAGAGCGAGAGAGAAGAGAGAGAGAGAGAGAGAGAGAGAGAGAGAGAGAAGGATGCGAGATGAAATGGATGGTATGCCAAATGTTTACTAGGCCAGCATATTCACGGCAGCGGAAATGGAGTTTCCCGCTCGACTTCAAATTGTGCGATGATCAGGCCTCAGGGATGTTCATTATCAAGAACGAGAAGGATTGTTTACTTATTTATTTATTTATTTTTTTTTTTATTGTAGTTTTTCATATACAAAACTGGGAAAACTACTTCGTGTTGGAATTGCATCGAGTCGATTTCATATTAGTAAGCCTCTGATTAAGCGTAAACTAATTTGTATTTTACGATTGCAAAATTTGAGAAATATGAGCCTGTAATCTTTCTGTTGTAATTCCAGTTGAAGCGTCATTAAGGTAATGATACTGCTTATAGCTTCCAAGCCATAATTACTTTTCATATAATTACCTTTACTAATACGTATATCTGTCTAAGGTCCCTTTGTATGTATGATTTCTATAAAAATAAAGTGTTCCTTGCTAATAGGAAGATCTGTTAAATACTAGTTTTGTGTATAAAACCAAATCTCTTTGTCAGAATATCTTAAAATTTTTATGCCTATGACCAAATCTTTTTTGTCAAAAGTCTTAAATTCTACAATTACCTTTCCTATATATCTGTGTGAAGTTCCTACGTATGTTTGAATTCTCTAAATAGTTTTTCCCTTCCCTTTGGTAATAAGAACATCTGTTAAAGATTAATTACTCATATGGCCAAATCCTTTTGCCCTAATATCTCAAATTTCTAACAAGGCAACTCTTCTGAAATGTTTATTAAAGGATTTAACTATTCTTCAAAGGAATTCTGCTCGCTGATCTCATGAAGCTCTTAAGAGCGTCTGATCTTATTAAATGTCAAGGTAGAGCCTCCCCTCTCATGAGATAAGTGTGTAACTATTTTTTTATTCTTCTTTGTCCAAGCCGCGTGGATTTTTTTTAGATGTACTTTAAGCAGCGTATTTATCAGTTTCCGTCAGTCATTGATTTAATATGGGGGTTGTCGATAGGTTGATAGTTCGTTTATTATCTTTTTCCTCAGTCGTATGCAAATTATAAGTTTTGACCAGAGATATTATTCCAAGGGCAAAAGAATATTATTATTATTATTATTATTATTATTATTATTATTTTATTATTATTATTATTATTATTATTATTATTATTATTATTATAGCAGCATGAGTCTTAAAATGCAGAAACAAATCCACAGTTATGTACATATACATATATTTTAAGATAAAACTTTTCTATATATGTTACATTGACATATACATAACTGTGGATTTGTTTCTCCATTATTATTATTATTATTATTATTATTATTATTATATTATTATTATTTAACACTGTGTAATAACTATTTATTTACAGTTAGGTACCATTGACAGATTGAAACTCAGTAAAAATCAGGATTAACATATTTAGCCACTTCTTTTTTTCCTTATTGCTCCATACAAGGTTGTGGGCGGAGCCTGCGTCTAAAAAGGGCCAATCAGCATTCGATATCACCACACATCATATCTCGGGGATCTGACAGCCAATGAAATTCCGACGTATGGTTGCATCTGAATTCTTATTGGCCGAGGTTTAAGTATAATTTCATAGGTGTGGGTAATTTTCACCAGTGCACTACTGTTGACATATACCGAACTTCCGCCAGCCAGCATCTTGTCGTAAAATTAGACACATCGTTTTAACGGGTTTTGGGAGGGGGGGGGGGGGGGGGGGGGGGGGGGGGGGGGGGCTAGACAGGTGTCATGTTTAGAAAATAAACATCACGGACGAAAAGGTGTTTTGGAGTTAAAACGCTCCAGCCTTTAAAACGAAAAGATATTGTTGACTCGACCCCGAGGAAGCTGCTTCGAAGAAACTTGGAACTTCTTGTTTGTTTTAGAAGTCAGCCCCTTATTTAGTCCTGTTCAGTCCCGCCTGTGTTCTAGACCCTCGTCTTAATCTTTTAAGGCCGCATTTTCCTGGTTTGTCAGAATAGGGTTCGTTTTCAGAGGTGTCTCTTTATCGTCTTTTGCTTTTTCCGTTGATTTTTTACTCTTGTTTTCAAGATATTACTTTTTTCCAGTTACGTGTATTCGAGATATTACTTTTTTTCCAGTTACTTGTATTTGAGATTGTTACTTTTTTTTCCAGTTGTTTTCGAGATATTACTTTTTTCCAGTTACTTGTTTTCGAGATATTACTTTTTTCCAGTTACTTTTTTTCGAGATATTTCATTCTCTTGTTGTTGTTTTTTTTTTTAGACATCTTGCTACACGTTTCATCTTTTTATGAATGCCTCATAGACCTCTAGACTCCCTTTTTATCATTTTTATTTTGACACATTTTGGAAGATTTTCAGGATTTTTAGTTTCAAAAGTCTTCTGTAACATTGTGCCTTATTACATTTCATCATGATATATTATTTTTTTTATTTTCTCATTTTTGCTTTACATATTTTGAACGATTTCCGTGATTTTTTAGTTTCAAAAGTGTTCTGTAACATTATACTTTATTATATTTCATCTCAATATATAAATTTTAATCCTTTTTATTAATTTATTTTTACACATTTTGGACGATTTTCAGGAATTTTAGCTTCAGAAGTCTTCAGCGACATTTTATTTTATTAGTTTTAATCTTATTATATAATTTTTTCCCTTTTATCAATTTATTTTTACACGTTTTGAACGATTTTCGGGATTCTTAGCTTCGAAAGTCTTCTGTTACATTATACTTTATTAGATTTCATCTTGATATATAATATTTTCGAAGATGAACTATTTACCTTCAGGGAAAAAGCTTAGAATAGTAGAAAAACTTCAATTAGAGGAAATGGATAGAGAACCTTAAGCCTAGTGGATTGCCACCCCCTCCGCCGCCCCCCTCCCTTTGATAAAGGTAGCCGCGTCAGTTGAGGGACTTTCTGGGCACCCCTTGGGCACCCCTCTGTCACTTTGACAGGAACAATGGCACTGACAGCTGGTGCTGCTGCTGCTGGCACTAGAGTGATTAGAAGGAATGTTATAAATTGATGATGAGGGTTTTTTGGAAGAAGAGGTTCTAGTGTTGATGTTGCTTTCGAAGTACCTATTAGGAAGTTAATAATTATGTGTATATATAATATACATATGTGTATGTATAGATATGTATATATACAGTATATATATATATATATATATATATATATATATATATATATATATATAATATATATATATTGTGTGGTTGTGTGTTGTGTGTACTATATAAAGTTTCGATATGATTCAAAATCCAAGAGAATTTTATTTCAAATGCTATTAAAAATATAAAAAAAAAAAAAACTATTTCTGAAAAAACTTATTATAAAATTTTTGATTCAAAATCCAAGAAAATTTTATTTCGGATGCTGATAAAAAAAGATGAAAAAACTTATTTCTGGTGAAAAAAAATTATTATAAATTTTTTTATTAAAAATCCAAGAAATTTTATTTCAGATGCTGATAAAAAAAGATAAAAAACAAACTTATTCTGAAAAAAAAAAAAAAAAAATTTTGATTCAAAATCCATGAAATTTTATTTCGGATGCTAAAAAAAAAAAAAAAAAAAAAAAAAAAAAAAAAAAAAAAAAACACAAGGAAAAATCAAAAACATTTCTGGAAAAAAAAAACTTATTTCTGGAACTTATTTCTGGAATGACGTCATCAGATACGACTTTCAATTAGGGATCGTAAAGGGGCGGAGACACAAAGTCCGTCCATAACACTGGAACGGCCAATGTCCTCTGTCAGTTGTTGTAAATCGTCTGTCAGTCGCTGGATGAAACCGTCCAGAGTCTGGATTAGGGGTTTACCCACCTTTTTCCTAATGGGATATTTGGTTTTTATTTCTCTAAATGAATATTTGGTTTTTATTTCTCTAAATGAATATTTTGTTTTATTGCTCTTGATGAATAGTTGGTTTTTATGTAATTTTCTAAATGAATATTTGGATTTAAGGATTTCCCTAAATGAATATTTGGTTTTCATGTATTCCCCTGAGTGAGAATTTGGTTTTTATTTCCCGCAATGAATATTTGGCTTTTATGTATTTCCCTAAATGAATATTTGGTTTTTATTTCTTTTAATGAATATTTGGTTTTATTTCCCTTTATGAATATTTTGTTTTTATGTATTTCCCTTAACGAATATTTGGTTTTTATTTCTTTTAATGAATATTTGGTTTTTATTTCTCTAAATTAATATTTGGTTTTTATTTCTCTAATTAATATTTGGTTTTTATGTATTTCCGTAAATGAATATTTGGTTTTTATTTCCATAAATGAATATTTGCTTTCTATTTCCCTAAATGAATATTTGGTTTTTATTTCCCTAAATGAATATTTGGTTATTATTCATTTCCTTTAAAAAATATTTGGGATTTATTTATTTCCCTAAATGGATATTTGGTATTTATTCATTTCCCTAAATGAATCTTTGGTTTTCATGTATTTCCCTAAATGAATATTTGGTTTTAATTTCCCTAAATGAATATTTTCTTTGTATTTTCCTAAATGAATATTTGGTTTTTATTAATTTCCTTTTAAAAAAATTTGGGTTTTATGTATTTCCCCAAATGAATACTTGGTATTTATTCATTTCCCTAAATTAATATTTAGTTTTCATGTATTTCTCTACACGAGTACTAAGCTGCAAAAGTCACTCTAAATTGTAGACAACACATCCAGTGCACCTGCTTTTAGAAAACATTATTGTGGTTTATAAGTCATCAGGTCTTTTAATTGCGAATTTTTTTTATCATTATATCATTAGTTTTGTTTCCCTCGTATAAGGTGTTAGAGATAATTTTCCTTCGTAAATACAAGTTATATTAAAAACCATTTTTTCCATCGTTAAATCGTGAATTTTACTTTCTTCGTATATAATTTTCTGTAATGGGAGAGGTATTTTTTTTAAAATGCCATCTATTATACCGAGCTCATTAATTTTGTTTTCGATAATCCAGGTAGGCTATTTATTCCGGACTGTGAAGTGGCCCAAAGTCTCAAAATATTTTACCTGATGGTTGTTAAAAGAAAGGAAGGAAAATGTTTTACCTTTTGGCTCTAATTAAAGTAGAGGCAGAATTTTGGCCCTATATATTAAATTGTATACGTCTTTGGGAACCCATTATTTAGGATTACTTGTTAAGCATTAGTTTTCTTATTTTTAACAGATTGAAATTATTTGTTTGAAAAGATGATTAACAGTGATTTATAGATAATTGCTTTCTACTGAATAACAATGATTTACAAATAATTGCTTTTTGCAGAAAAATGCTTCATAAATAATTGGTTTCTACAGAATACTGATTCATAAATAATTGTTTCTACAGAAAAATGATTCAGAAACAATTTCTTTCTTCAGAAAAGTGATTCATAAATAATTGCTTACTACAGAATAAAAATTATTCATAAATAATTGTTCACTACAGAATAGCAATGATTCATAAATAATTGGAGATTACAGAAAAAGATTCATAAATAATTGCTGACTACTAAATAACAATGATTTACAAGAAATTGTTTACTTTAGAATAAATGATTTAGAAATAGTTGCTTACTGCAGAACAACAATGGTTCGTAAATAATTGCTGACTACAGAATAACAGGATTTACAAGTAATTGCTTACTGCAGAATAACAATGATTTATAAATAATGGCTTACTGCAGAATAACTAGTTTGTAAATAATTGCTGACTACAGAATAACGATGATTCATAAATAATTGCTGACTACAGAATAACAATGATTCATAAATAATTGCTGACTACAGAATAAATGATTTATAAATAATAACTCACTGACTTTAATATACAGCATACAAAATATCACGAATCCAATATCATTAATATCTCTCGCTTCACTTGTTACAATACGTACAGCTTAAAAAAGTAATGAATAAAAAAAGATCAAGAGCTTCCTGCATTTTCATTGACAGTCGGTATACGCGTACAAAACACGTCATGTAATATCTCAATATGCCGAGGTATGAAAAATAGTTAGGAAATAAATGCATTCGTTTGATTTTCCAATTCATGCATCCGTCATATGTTTTGAAAGCAATATATTATTTTTATTTATTTATTTATTCATTTATTTTTTGGTCAGTGCGGGAAACTTGATGTTAGATTTCATTTTTTTGTTTAGTGTTTAAGATTTATGACCTCTGGATTTTACTTTTGTTATTGCATTTGGATTCTGTCATCTATTATATATATATATAAATTTTTGTCCTACTGTGGACTTGATAGGTCTCTCTCTCTCTCTCTCTCTCTCTCTCTCTCTCTCTCTCTCTCTCTCTCTCCCGGATTTATTTGAATAATTCCGTTTTTTAAGTTTTATGAAGAATATTCTAGTTATATTATGTAACATAAATTGCACGACAGTGGATAGGCCGCTCTACTCTCTCTCTCTCTCTCTCTCTCTCTCTCTCTCTCTCTCTCTCGCTCCGACCAGGGATAAGGGAAGCTTCGTTAACTCGGCGTGTAAAAAGAAAACGATTTTAAATCTCATATATTCCCTATTTATTTCTGAGGTCTTTGTTCTTTTCGTAGCTGACGCCAATGTTGTTGACAGCACTCCCCCCCTCCAAAGGTAGGTAGCTGTTTCCCACGGCTAGGACCAAAGGGATATTATTCTTTTCGAATTAGAATGAGTGGGGTCGTTTGGATATTATTGGAATAATATATATATATATATATATAATATATATATATATATATATATATTATATATATATGTATACATATATATATATATATGTATATATATAATAATATATATATATATATATATATATAATATATATATATTATATATTCATATAACCTAGCCACCTGGGGGGGCAACCAAGTCCTTATGGGTGCCGGTCCCAAGCCCGGATAAATAGGGATGGGTTGGTGTCAGGAAGGGCATCCGGCTATAAAAATCTGTGCCAAAACCAAAAATGGAATGAGCCGAAATATGGAAAGAGGTAATGCTAGGGCGTACTCCGTAAACGACGCACAGAGACATCGCCCTAACTCTGTGGTAAGGCGAGGGCTACTGCATCAGGAGCGGGTGCAGCTAAAGAAGCGAGCTCACATTGGGTTTAGAGTATGTCAGCTAAATGTTGGGTCCATGACTGGGAGAGGTAGAGAATTGGCTGACTTGATGAGAGAAAAGAAAGTAGATGTTGTGTGTGTGCAAGAAACGCGGTGGAAAGGAAATAAAGCTAAAGAGTTGGGAGATGGATATAAGCTATATTATAGTGCAATAAACAAGGTAGAAATGGAGTTGGCATAGTACTGTCTAGTGAACTAAAGAACTCGGTAATAGAAGTGCATAGAAAGAATGACCGTATCATCAGATTGAAGATATGTTATGGAGGAGAGATTCTGATATTATAAGCGCATATGCACCACAAGTTGGTTGCACAGAAGAAGAGAAGGGAAATTTCTGGAGAGACATGGATGGAATAATGCAAGAACTGGAAGAGCATGAGAGGGTGATAGTTGGGGCAGATTTGAATGGCCATGTCGGAAGTGAAAATGAGGCGATTGGGCGGGTGCATGGGGGCCATGGAATTGGGGAGAGAAACCAGAAGGAGAGAGTGTAGTGGACTTTGCTGTGTCATTCGACATGGCAATAGTAAACACATTCTTTGAGAAGAAAAGGGAACACCTAATAACATATAGAAGTGGGGGAAGATTCTCCCAGATAGACTATTTCTTGTATAAAAGGATAAATCTGGTGGAGGTCAAGAACTGCAAAGTTATTCCAGGCGACCATGTAGCCCCCCAACACAGGCTGCTATGTATGGACCTGAAGTTGAAAAGGGAAAGAAAACCAAAGCTAAAGGGATAAGGAAAATTAAATGGTACGAATTACAGAAGGAAGGGGATAAGAAGAGAGAGTTTAAGAGGAGGGTTTTGTAGGATATTGATATAGGATTGAAGATGTTCAAGAATGGTGGGCACGAAATGCAGCAGTAATAAGAAGGCATGGAAGGGGGGGGGGAAAAGGGGAACTGCTAGGAGAGACATCTGGTATCATATGGGGGAAGAAAAGGAGAGTTGGTGGTGGGATGAAGACATTGAGAAAGTAGTAAAAGATAAGAAGGGGGCAAAGAGATGGGAAGAGTCACAGTCAGTGGAAGACAGAAATAGGTACTGAGAGAAAAACAAGGTGGTGAAAAAGAAAGGTGGTAGCCCAAGCTAAAGCAAAGGTCGTATGATGATGTGTATAATGAGCTGGGGACAAAGGAAGATTAAAGAAGATGATCAAGCTATCAAAGGCTAGAAATAAGAGCACCAAAGATATAACACATATCAAACAAATAAAGGATCAAGAGGGTGTAGTGCTTAGAAAGGAGGAAGACATTGTGAAGAGATGGAAAGAATATTTCGAACAGTTGTTAAATGAAGAAAATAATAGACTAATAAGAGAGGATGGGGAAGTGAACATTGGCATGGTAATGAGTTTTCTAGGCAAGAGGTACTAAATGCACTGAAGAAGATGAAGAATGGGAAGGCAACCGGACCAGACATGATCGTTGGGGAGGCATGGAAAGCATTAGGAGATGAAGGAGTGGATATACTGTACGGATCTTATGATAAGATCCTTGAACAGGAAAAGATACCAAATGAGTGGCGTGGGAGTATATTGATCCCAATTTTTAAAGGCGATGTCCAAGAGTGTGGTAATTATAGGGGCATTAAATTGATGTCCCACACTTTGAAGATACTGGAAAGGATGATAGATGCTAGACTAGAGAGAAGAAGTACAAATAGGTAAAGAGCAGATGGGATTTATGAAGGGAAGGGGAACAACAGATGGTATATTTTGTCTGAGGCAAATAATGGAGAAATTCGGGGAAAGACAAAGGGACCTACATATGGTATTCATTGACCTTGAAAAGGCTTATGACCGAGTCCCAAGACAAGAGGTATGGAGGAGCCTGAGGGAGAAGATGGTGCCAGAGGAAGTATGTACGATGATACAAGAGATGTACCGGAATGTATTTACCAGAGTGAGGAGCAGTGTTGGGGAGACAGAAGGTTTTGAGGTGACAGTAGGATTACACCAGGGTCGGCTCTGAGCCCATTTATCTTTAACCATAGTGATGGATGTTATAATAGAGGAAGTAAGGGAGACAGTACCATGGAACATATTGTATGCGGATGATATTGTTCTTTTTTGTGTGCAGAGAGCAGGGAAGATCTGGAAGTGAAATTGGAAAGATGGAGACAAGTACTGGAGGACAGAGGAATGAGAATAAGTAGATCCAAGACAGAATATATGTGTACCACCACTGGGGGATGATAGAGAAAGTATTCAGCTTGGTGGAGAGCAAATAAGGAGAGTTGATAAGTTTAAGTATTTGGGATCTTTTGTTAACGCTGGAGGAAGTATGGAAGAAGAAGTAAAACATCGGGTACAGGCAGGCTGGAACAACTGGAGAGCGGCCTCGGGAGTTCTTTGTGACAAAAGAGTGCCGCTTAGGTTAAAAGGAAAATTTCACAAGACGGTGGTAGGAACAGCAATGCTGTATGGTACGGAAACAGCAAGCATGAGAAAAGCAGAGCAGAAGAAGATGGATGTGGCAGAAAATGAGAATGCTTAGGTGGATGTCTGGGGTAAACAAGAGTGGATAGGATCAGAAATGACTACATAAGGGGGTCAACTAAGGTGGTGGAAGTATCAAAGAAAGTGCAGGAGGGGAGGCTGAGATGGTATGGACACCTGTTGAGGAGAGAGGAGGACCACGCTGGGAGACATACTATGGGGGTGGAGGTGCAAGGAAGAAGAAAAAGAGGGAGACAAGAAAGAGATGGAAGGACTGTGTGAGAGGAGACTTACATGAGAAGGAATTGATGAGGCAGAAGCACAAGATAGAAATAGATGGAAACGGCTCATCCGAAACGGCGACCCCATATAAAATGGGAACAAGCTGGGAAGAAGAAGAAGAAGAAGATATATATATTATATATATATACATATATATATATGTGTGTATATATATAGATATATATATATATATATATATATATATATATATATAATACATACATACATACATACATTATTCTACATATTTATATTATATATGTATTTATATCTATATTATATATTATATATGTAATATATACACACAGACACATACACACACATATATATACATATATATATATATATATATATATATATATATATATATATATTTATATATATATATATAGTATGTATATATATGACAACGAAGTCTTTCATTCATTCGCTTATTTTCAAATTGAACTGTTTTTAAGATATTACTGTTAGTGCCAAAATTGCTGCTAATGTGAAAGTATGTTAATGCTTAAATTATATATCTATATATATATATGTATATATACACACAGACACTACACACATATGTATGTATATATATATGACAACCGAAGTCTTTCATTCATTCGCTTATTTTCAAATTGAACTGTTTTTAAGATATAAACTGTTAGTGCCAAAATTGCTGCTAATGTGAAAAGTATGTTAATGCTTAAATATATATATATATACTATATATATATATATATATATATATATATATATATATATATATATATATTTATATATATATATAGATATATATATATATATATATATTCGTTTTAATG
>NC_061094.1:72161014-72163514 GCF_015104395.2 Macrobrachium nipponense | reverse complement strand
GTCAGTGGCCCCTGTGATGTTAGGTTTCATCTTCTGAATAATAATAGTATATTGTCCTTCTCCTTGCTCTTTCTGATAAAATTTCATATATTTGTCAATTTATTATTATTTTTTTTTATTAAGTGGTGTCTCTTCTTTGGAAGCTTGAATTTCAAGTCAGTGGCACCTGTGGTGGGCTTGTTCCATATGAATAGGTTTCATCTGAATAATACTAATAATAATGATATCATGTCCTTAACTAACATATTTAGGTAATAGAGAAGCAGATTTGAATAAAAATTACAAAGAACGTATCAAGGGAAACTCATTAGCAAACCCTTATTTAGCATTCATGAGTATTTTAATGAGTACAGTAATAACGCAGTAGATTCCCATACCATTTTACGTCGTAGAATTTGGTCACTAAATGAATTTCCGTAATTAACAGCGTAATAGATTTTAATAACATATTAAGTCGAGGTGTATTTCAGTCCATTAAGGTAATGAGATGACAACGCAGTTGGACAGTACCGTAATTGTTCGAGAGTTTTAAAGGTTTATCTCAATAGTGAACTTTGGCGGAAACAGTACATTCTAATAACTGATGCTGGGAAAAACTAAAGTGCTTATTAATTGTTTAAGAAAATGGCCTACAAACTTATACGATGGGATGTTTAAAGCATCATACTGTCATAACATAAGTACATTTTAACAATTTGATGCTACAAGAATGTTAAATATTAACTTATTATTTGAGAAAAATACTTTGCATATTAATATGACAGGAAGGTTAAAACATCATTATAGTGATCATATAGAATAAGTAAAAGGTCCTCCGAAGTCTCTTCGGCACAATCAAGTTTTCTGTGCAGTGTATAATCAAGGCCACCGAAAATAGATTTATCTCTCGGTGGTCTCGCTATAATGGCCTGGTCGTGGCCTGGTCTATATCGTTACCAGACGCACGATTGTGGCCAACTTTAACCTTTTATGAATAAAAACAAAACTACCGAGACTAGAGGGCTGCAATTTGGTTTGCTTAATGATTGGAGGGTGGATGATCAACATACCAATTTGCAGCCCTCTAGCCTAAGTAGTTTTTCAGATCTGAGGGCGGATATAAAAACCGCTGACGGACTTACAAAGCCGGAACGATAGTTTTCTTTTACAGAAACTAAAAAATCACTTTGATATTTACATAGGTAAAAACATAGTATGCCAAAAATAAGTTTCATTTTAATCCCCATCATAGACTTTATATATTGATAAATTGGTTAGATTAAAGCGCCTTGAACCTACTAAAGAATTATCATAATATAAATCCTTCCTTCGTCATTCCTTGAGAATTAAACGCTACGATTCCAAGTAGTTGATTCCAACTCTCCCTGGATTCTTCTTCCTTCATATGTATGATCACGTCCCGCTGTCTATCCCCTTTAAAGGAGTATGTGGCTACAAGTACTCTCTCTCTCTCTCTCTCTCTCTCTCTCTCTCTCTCTCTCTCTCTCTCTCTCTCTCTCTCTCTCTGGGACCTTCAAGTTCTCAGGTCATAGGTTGCCTCGTTTTCCCTCTCCCATACAGAACCTTCATCTCTCTCTCTCTCTCTCTCTCCCTCTCTCACCCGAGATTTGTGCGTGTATGTAACGCAAGATTACAAGAGAGAGAGAGAGAGAGAGAATATCCCTGAATAAATCGTTACTTGATCCTTGGCTCTATCAGGCAATGCACTAGCTAGAGGTAGATCACTTTTCTTTACCTTCCAGTAAATGGATTTTTTTATTACCAATTCCAACTCTATTCAGAGCGTCTGTTTTTAAAGGGTCTTCATAATAATAATAATAAAAATATTTATTTTATTTTTATACATATTTTTGAAAAACTATCACGAGTGTTTGTACAATGTTCTAAGTTGTCTACTATAATATAAATGTTAACGTGTTCATGAACTGTACACGAACTTTTAACATTTTTACTATTGTGGACCCCTTAGAATAATAATGATGATAATAATAATTAAAAAAATCCTCATATTAGCACGAGTCTTCAAATGGAGAAGCAAATCCACAGTTATGTAAATGTACATATATTTGAATTTAAAAACAGCAAGGATAGCTTTCGGGAATCTGTTCGGTTCCCCTTATCAATCTCAGATTGATAAGGGGAACCGAACAGATTCCCGAAAGCTATCCTTGCTGCTTTTAAATTTAAATATATGTACATTTACATAATTGTGGATTTACTTCTCCAATAATAATAATAATAATAATAATAATAATAATAATAATAATAATAATAATAATAATAATAATAATAATAATAATAATAGTCTTGAAGCCTGAAAAATAATATGCTAGACACTTCAATAAAGTTAAAAGTAGTCTTTATGCCCTTTTTACTTTTTCAGTTCATTTTTTTGTAATTTGGCTCAAAATAACCTTTGAAATTTAATTTAACTTCCAACATTTATTTGTATATTTATTTATGTAATCATTCATTACAAAATTTGCTTTTTTACAATGAA
>NC_061094.1:72122493-72160514 GCF_015104395.2 Macrobrachium nipponense | reverse complement strand
TTCATTGTAAAAAAGCAAATTTGTAATGAATGATTACATAAATAAAATATATAAATAAATGGTGGAAGTTAAAATTAAACTTTAAAGGTTATTTTGAGCCAAATTACAAAAAAAATGAACTGAAAAAAAGAAAAAGTAAAAAAAGGGATAAAGACTACTTTTAACTTTATTGAAGTGTCTAGAATATTATCTTTCAGGCTTCAAGACTAATATTATTATTATTATTATTATTATTATTATTATTATTATTATTATTATTATTATTATTATTATTATTATTATTGGAGAAGCAAATCCACAGTTATGTAAATGTACATATATTTCAATTTAAAAACAGCAAGGATAGCTTTCGGGAATCTGTCGGTTCCCCTTATCAATCTGAGATTGATAAGGGGAACGAACGGATTCACGAAAGCTATCCTTGCTGTTTTTAAATTGAAATATATTGTACATTTACATAACTGTGGATTTGCTTCTCCATTTGAAGACTCGTGCTACTATGAGGATTATTATTATTATCATTATTATTCTAAGGGTCCACAATAATAAAAATGTAAAAGTCGTGTATAGTTCATGAACACGTTAAGATTTATATGATAGTGGACAACTTAGAACATTGTATAAACACTCGTGATAGTTTTTTCAAAAAATATATATAAAAATAAAATAATTTTTTTTTATTATTATTATTATTATATGAAGACCCTTTTTTAAAAACAGAGCTCTCAATAGAGTTGGAATTGGTAATAAAAAAAATCCATTTACTGGAGGTTAAAGAAAAGTGATCTACCTCTAGCTAGTGCATTGCTGATAGAGCCAAGGATCAAGTAACGAATGTTTATTCAGGGATATTCTCTCTCTCTCTCTCTCTCTCTCTCGTAATCTTGCGTTGCATACACGCACAAATCTCGAGAGAGAGAGAGAGAGGAGAAGAGATTGAGAGAGAGATGAGAGAGAGAGAGAGAGAGAGAGAGATGAAGGTTCTGTATGGGAGAGGGAAAAACGAGGCAACCTATGACCTGAGAACTTGAAGGTCCCAGAGAGAGAGAGACGATAGAGAGAGAGAGAGAGAGGAGAGAGAGAGAGAGAGAGAGAGAGACTTGTAGCCACATACTCCTTTAAAGGGGATAGACAGCGGGACGTGATCATACATATGAAGGAAGAAGAATCCAGGAGAGTTGGAATCAACTACTTGGAATCGTAGCGTTTAATTCTCAAGGAATGACGAAGGACGGATTTATATTATGATAATTCTTTAGTAGGTTCAAGGCGCTTTAATCTAACCAATTTATCAATATAACAAAGTCTATGATGGGGATTAAAATGAAACTTATTTTTGTCATACTATGGTTTACCTATGTAAATATCAACGTGATTTTTTAGTTTCTGTAAAAGAAAACTATCGTTCCGGCTTTGTAAGTCCGTCAGCGGTTTTTATATCCGCCCTCAGATCTGAAAAACTACTTAGGCTAGAGGGCTGCAAATTGGTATGTTGATCATCCACCCTCCAATCATCAAGCAAACCAAATTGCAGCCCTCTAGTCTCGGTAGTTTTGTTTTTATTTATAAAAGGTTAAAGTTGGCCACAATCGTGCGTCTGGTAACGATATAGACCAGGCCACGACCAGGCCATTATAGCGAGACCCCGGAGAGATAAATCTATTTTCGTTGGCCTTGATTATATATACGCTGCACAGAAAACTTGATTGTGCCGAAGAAACTTCGGAGGACCTCTTACTTGTTCTATATAATCACATAATGATGTTTTAACCTTCCTGTCATATTAATATCCAAAGTATTTTTCTCAAATAATAAGTTAATATTCAACATTCTTGCAGCATCAAATTGTTAAAATGTACTTATGTTATGACAGTATGAGGCTTTAAACATCCCATCGTATGAGTTTGTAAGGCATTTTTCTTAAACAATTAATAAACACTTTAGTTTTTCCCAGCATCAGTTATTAGAATGTACTGTTTCCGCCAAAGTTCACTGTTGAAATAAACCTTTAAAATTCTCGAACAATTACGGTACTGTCCAACTGCGTTGTCATCTCATTACCTTAATGGACTGAAATACACCTCGACTTAATATGTTATTAAAATCTATTACGCTGTTAATTACGGACATTCATTTGGTGACCAAATTCTACGACGTAAAATGGTATGGGAATCTATTGCGTTATTACTGTACTCATTAAAATCCTCATGAATGCTAAATAAGGGATTGCTAATGAGTTTCCCTTGATACGTTCTTTGTCATTTTTATTCAAATCTGCTTCCGTATTACCTAAATAAGTTAGTTAAGGACATGCTATTATTATTATTATTAGTAATATTCAGATGAAACCTATTCATATGAACAAGCCCACCACAGGGGCCACTGACTTGAAATTCAAGCTTCCAAAGAAGAGACACCACTTAATAAAAAAAATAATAATAATAAATTGACAAATATATAAAATTTTATCAGAAAGCAAGGAGAAGGACAATATACTATCATTATTCAGAAGATGAACCCTATTCATATGGAACAAGCCAAACATCACAGGGGCCACTGACTTGAAATTCAAGCTTCCACGAGGACGCCCCTCTTATTAAAAAAATAAATAAATTGGTAAATATACAGCAATTTATTAAAAAGAAAGAAGGACAAGATACTATTACTATTCAGAAGATGAAACCTATTTATATGGAACAAGCCCACCACAGGGGACCACAGGGGACCACAGGGGGACATTGACTTGAAATTCAAGCTTCCAAAGAATATGATGTTCATTACGATGTAGGAAGAGGAGGTAAAGGAAGATGCAGAAAGAATGGATCCCACTTATTAAAAGAAATAAATAGATAAATAAATTAACAGATACATAAAAATGTATTTTAAAAAAGGAAGGAGAATAGTATCAGGGTAGCAATTGTAAAAAAAAAGAATTAACAAATACATAAAAATGTACAAAAAAAAGGGGGAGAAGTCCCAATTACAATTCGAAAATTTTTGATAAGCCAATCACAGGGCTGGAACCTCTCAGTCTCTCTCGAGAGTCCACACGAGTAGGGTCTATGCTCCACCTCTCCTGAGGTATACGTCTTTCAGGGGAGGTGGAACATACATCCTGCCTATGTGAACTCTCGAGAGAGACTGAGAGGTTCCAGCCCTGCGACTGGCTTATTAACAGCCACTCAGGAGCGTCGTAAGGGACTGGCCTTGACATCAAATGCACGGTTGATGTGAATCTACTATAGACGGAATGTCCTCTTAGTATTCAGGCAGCGAGAGTAAGAGGTGGTTACAAATTCAAATTCAAATTCAAAAGCTTTACTTCGGATATAAATGGCCATAGACAAACACATACATAAACATATATACAAAGAGAGCGGAACATGTTTGGGATTGGAGCGTCGCAGATAAGCTTTTTTTTAAATGTGTAGTATACATACGAAATGGCTAATTTTCTTTTTTTTTTATTCTAAGATTTATGAATGTTTGGTTCATCCTTGATTCAGCAGTGAGAAGGCTACTGTGACGTAAATGGGTGTGTACACTCACAATATATATATATATATATATATATATATATATATATATATATATATATATATATATATGCTTAAAAAATCACAGTAGATGCACGTGACTTCATAAATAAGCGAATACACGGGAAATGATAGTCAGGAATCCAAGCGCTTTCGTCTTATTCAGACATCGTCAAGGAGGGCTACTAAAGTACAATCGGAGAGGAAGGCCTCAGGTACAAACAAGATCAGGAATACCAGATGGTTAATTATCAAAAGGGTAAAAATTAAAAGGGATAATCCAGGATTATCGGATATCACACGGTCACAAACTTAAACAGATTCTGACCCTAACCGAAATTACAAAGTATCTTTACAGTCCAAAACATGTAAAAAACTGAATATTATTAATTTTGTTGCTTATATTTATCTACAACTTTTTTCATTATGAAAGCATCAAGTTTAAATAAACCAAGACTTAAATTTAGAACATTTCTATATTTGACTTGATAAAACAAGATTCAATGATATTCCTTTTAACTGTGTCATTACATGGGACTAAGGCTCTTGCTTGACTCAAGTTAATAGGATGGTCTAAATCAAATCTCATATGTACAATAATGCATTCGATATTTGCCCAGTTCTCACAGAATATTGATGTTGCTTAAGACGCTGTGAAAGAGATTTGCCAGTCTGTCCGTAATAGATTTTATCACACTTTTTGCAAGGAATTTCATATATGCAGCCTGGAAGATCTTTAGGAGAATTTTTTGATTGTTACTAAACTCTTGACATTAATATTACTAAAGACAACATTTATGTTAAAAAGCTTTAAAATTCTAGGAATATCTAAAAACCTTTCATCATAAGGTAATTTTAGAATGTTATGCTTACTAAATTCAAGTTTGTCATTAGTTGAATAAAATGTTTTTCTAGCTCTTTTCCATGCCACATCTACAAAAGTCCTTGGGTATTTAAGTTTCAATGCAATATCATAAATAGTTTTAATTTCAGCGTCCAATAAACTGCGGGCTACAGACACGTAAAGCCCTTAGGAACATCCCAGAAAAAACAGAGAATTTAACATTTTGATGGTGATTGGAGTAGTAATGAACAAAAGAGGCAATATTAGTTGATTTTCGAAAGACTGAAAAGGTGAAATTTCTATCATTTCTATGGACAGTTACATCAAGAAAATTCAAATTACAATTTCTTCCTCTACAGTAAATTTTATAGAAGGGACTAAATTATTGAGATTATTAAGGAATTCCTGGAGGTTTTCGTGAACTGGCCAAATACAGAAGATATCATCCACGTATCTAAACCAAATAACTTTTTGGGGTTTTCAAACGTTCTTGGTAAGAGTTTTGTCTCAAAAAAATTCCATGTAAATATTGCTAAGGACAGGAGATAAGGGATTACCCATGGCCATGCCAAACTTTTGTACAAAAAATTCCCATTGAAACAAAATTTACTATCTTTGATACATAACCTTATGAGACTAATGAGATTTTCTACACTTAAGGGAATGCCATGACGCTCTAATTCCTCTTCCAAATATTCAAGTAAGTCATCTACAGGCACTTTTGTAAATAAAGAGACAACATCAAAACTAACCATATTAAAATCATAATTCAAATGTAAACTATTCAATTTGTTTATAAAATCAACTTGTTTTTAACATTCGTGTTAGAAATATTTCCTACCAAAGGAGTAAGAATTTTTACAAGCATTTAGATAAATTATACGAAACTGAGCCCACTGAACTAATGATTGGTCTGATAGGGTTATTGATTTTATGTGTCTTGACTAAACCATACATGTAAGGTAGGGAGGCGCATTGCGGTGTAAACTGTTTAATTAAATGGTCCAAGCCCTTCAAAATGGATTTAATTTGTTTATTAAAATGGGAGTTAACTGTCTGTGTAGGTCAGACCTCAGTTTCGTATAAGTATCAGTGTCATTTAGCAATGTCATTATTTTACTTATATAGTCACTTTTATTCATAATTACCACTGCATTAGATTTATCTGCTTTTGTCACCTTCACTGTTTCGTCTTCTTTAATTTTCTTAAAAGCCTGGAGAAATCTCACGGTACATTAGGGGGAGAAGGTTTACTCATAGCACCATACACAAATACCTTTACAAATATGATATCATCAGGGCATAGGTTTTGATTCAATTTTTCTAAATAACAAAAGATTTTGAGATGTCGACACAGTCCAGGTTACCATTAAATACACCAAAGCTTAACCCATATCCCAAGCCGCTGTCGTAGCACTATCCACTGGTTTGTCAGATAAATTAATCATGAAGTCCACGTTGGCATGCTTAGTCCAGTCGCTTTCAGCAATAAGATTTTTCAGCTTGACTTGGAGCTTCCTTTCAAGACGGTTGCCAGCACTTTCTCAATTTTCCGTAGCAATAATCCAGCATCCGATTCTTCCAATCGACAGGAACCGTCTGATTAAAAGCTATACCGTCTGCTTCTAAGTGTACGGAACGCATCATCTACTTCCACTTTTGTGGATGTCGATGTGTTTCTGAAGTATGATGCGTTGAAACTCGTCGAAAGGTCGCTCTGCTAGGCGAAGAATTCTCACTGGTAAATCGACTTGGGCATCACTTGCTCGTTCATGCACTTCCGTAGAAAGTTGAGTCGGAATTTCAGTTTGTAAGCGATGATAAGAGCATTACAGAAGGATGTCACGAATAGAACAAGGCCTTTTCTTTGAATTTTCCGAGCATTGTTCTATTCGTGACATCCTTCTGTAATGCTCTTATCATCGCTCAAACAAAACTGAAACTCCGACAACTTAACTACGGAAGTGGCATGAACGAGCAAGTGATGCCAAGTCGATTTTACCAGTGAGAATTCTTCGCCATAGCAGAGGACCTTTCGACGAGTTTCAACGCATCATACTTCAGAAAAACATCGACATCACAAAAGTGGAAGTAGATGATGCGTTCCGTACACTTAGAAGCAGACGGTATAGCTTTAATCAGACGGTTCCTGTCGATTGGAAGAATCGGATGCTGGATTATTGCTACAGGAAAAAATTGAGAAAGTGCTGCAACCGTCTTGAAGGAAGCTCCAAGTCAAGCTGAAAAAATCTTATTGCTGAAAGCGACTGGACTAAGCATGCCAACGTGGACTTCATGATTAATTTATCTGACAAACCAGTGGATAGTGCTACGACAGCGGCTTTGGGATATGGGTTAAGCTTTGGTGTATTTAATGGTAACCTGGACTGTGTCGACATCTCAAAATCCTTTTGTTATTTAGAAAAATTGAATCACAACCTATGCCCTGATGATATTCAATATTTGTACAGGTATTGTGTATGGTGCTATGAGTAAACCTTCTCCCCTAATGTACCGTGAGATTTCTCCAGGCTTTTAAGAAAATTAAAGAAGACGAAACAGTGAAGGTGACAAAAGCAGATAAATCTAATGCAGTGGTAATTATGAATAAAAGTGACTATATAAGTAAAATAATGACATTGCTAAATGACACTGATACTTATACGAAACTGAGGTCTGACCCTCACAGACAGTTAACTCCCATTTTAATAAACAAATTAAATCCATTTTTGAAGGGCTTTGGACCATTTAATTAAACAGTTTACACCGCAATCGCCTCCCTACCTTACATGTATGGTTTAGTCAAGACACATAAAATCAATAACCCTATCAGACCAATCATTAGTTCAGTGGGCTCAGTTTCGTATAATTTATCTAAATGGCTTGTAAAAATTCTTACTCCTTTGGTAGGAAATATTCTAACACGAATGTTAAAAACAATGTTGATTTTATAAACAAATTGAATAGTAAATTGAATTATGATTTTAATAGGTTAGTTTTGATGTTGTCTCTTTATTTACAAAAGTGCCTGTAGATGACTTACTTGAATATTTGGAAGAGGAATTAGAGCGTCATGACATTCCCTTAAGTGTAGAAAATCTCATTTAGTCGCATAAGGTTATGTATCAAAGATAGTAAATTTTGTTTCAATGGGGAATTTTTTGTACAAAAGTTTGGCATGGCCATGGGTAATCCCTTATCTCCTGTCCTTAGCAATATTTACATGGAATTTTTTGAGACAAAACTCTTACCAAGAAGTTTGCCCCAAAAAGTTATTTGGTTTAGATACGTGGATGATATCTTCTGTATTTGGCCAGTTCACGAAAACCTCAGGAATTCCTTAATAATCTCAATAACTTTAGTCCCTCTCTAAAAATTTACTGTAGAGGAAGAAAGAAATTGTAATTTGAATTTTCTTGATGTAACTGTCCATAGAAATGATAGAAATTTCACCTTTTCAGTCTTTCGAAAATCAACTAATATTGCCTCTTTTGTTCATTACTACTCCAATCACCATCAAAATGTTAAATCTCTGTGTTTTTTTTCTGGGATGTTCCTAAGGGCTTTACGTGTCTGTAGCCCGCAGTTTATTGACGCTGAAATTAAACTATATGATATTGCATTGAAACTTAAATACCCAAGGGACTTTTGTAGATGTTGGCATGGAAAAGAGCTAGAAAAACATTTTATTCAACTAATGACAAACTTGAATTTAGTAAGCATAACATTCTAAAATTACCTTATGATGAAAGGTTTTTAGATATTCTAGAATTTTAAAGCTTTTTAACATAAATGTTGTCTTTAGTAATATTAATGTCAAGAGTTTAGTAATCAAAAATTCTCCTAAAGATCTTCCAGGCTGCATATATGAAATTCCTTGCAAAAAGTGTGATAAATCTATTACGGACAGACTGGCAAATCTCTTTCACAGCGTCTTAAGCAACATCAATATTCTGTGAGAAACTGGGCAAACATCGAATGCATTATTTGTACATTATGGAGGGATTTAGGGGTGACCATCCTATTAACTGGAGTCAAAGCAAGAGCCTTAGTCCCATGTAATGACACAGTTAAAAGGAATATCATTGAATCTTGTTTTATTAAGTCAAAATAATAGAACTGTTCTAAATAAGTTCTTGGTTATTTAAACTGATGCTTTCATAATGAAAAAAGTTGTAGATAAATATAAGCAACAAAACTTAATATATTCAGTTTTTACATGTTTTGGACTGTAAAGATACTTTGTAATTTCGGTTAGGGTCAGAATCTGTTTAAGTTTGTGACCGTGTGATATCCGATAATCCTGGATTATCCCTTTTAATTTTTACCCTTTTGATAATTAACCATCTGGTATTCCTGATCTTGTTTGTACCTGAGGCCTTCCTCTCCGATTGTACTTTAGTAGCTCCTTGACGATGTCTGAATAAAGACGAAAGCGCTTGGATTCCTGACTATCATTTCCCGTGGTATTCGCTTATATATATATATATATATATATATATATATATATATATATATATATATAATAATATATATATATATATATATATATACGTACATACATACACACTTACATAATACATAGTACACATACATACATACATAGATATATATATATATATATATATATATATATATATATATATATATATATATATATATATGGGTATTATTATAATTATATGTATATACATCTTACACTCACATAAAATAGAAATAGACGCATATAAATATCGATTAATGTCCAGAGAGAGAGAGAGAGAGATGAGAGAGAGGAGAGAGAGAGAGAGAGAGAGAGAGAGAGAGAGAGAGAGAGAGAGAGCGACCATCAGCCGATCCATTTAATCAGCTCATCCATTAATTATTTATTGCCCGGTTGGTTCTACATCCATAGTATCTTTCAGACAAATTAGCAATCAGGTCCCAATATAAAACCCCATAATAAACGGCTACTGGCATTGCGCAGGTTAAATCAGAATGCTGTTCATTAATTACCTATCCGATGTATATAAACATCCCATTGGAACGAGACCCGATTAGTGATTCAATTAGAGCAGACCAATTGCAATGAATGAAAAATAAAAATAGGCTAAAATTAACCTTGAATGAAATAAAAACTACTGAGGCTAGAGGGCTGCAATTTTGTTACGTTTGATGATTGGACGGTGGGTGATTACCATACCAATTTGCAGCCCTCTAACCTCAGTAGTTTGTAAGGTCTGAGGGCGGATAGAAAAAGTGCGGATAGAAAATGTCGGACGTAAAAAAAGCGCGGACGGATGGAAAATGCAGGCACAATAGTTTTCTCTTCAGAAAACTAAAAAGATAAAAAAAATAAATACTAACGAAGTCTCAGAAATCTAAGAAAACTGACAACATCTAACGACCCCCATCTTAAAATCTAGAACCAAAAGCATTCGCAAGCAAAGCTGCATATATGAGCTTTACCCTCCTCAGTCCTCATTTGATAGGAGGTAAAATTAGCAGAGCGCGAAGATAAATTATATCTCGCCTGACAGTGGACCAGACAAATGAATTATGTAATGAAATTCTGAAACGATCACTCTCCCGGAACTAATTGCAACAAACCTCACAAACACAAAGGCAGTAGTAGCAACCGTCCGTCCGTCTGACCTACGTTTTCATTCCCCGTAACGATAAATATCTTTATTTTATCTCTCTTAGAATTGAATCGAATATAGAATTTAGGCCACAGGCCAAGCACTGGGCCCAAAGAGGGCACAGCGCTGAAACGGAATCTGACGGTAAATGTTTGAAAGGTGTAACAGGAGGAAAAAGTGATGTATATCTTAGTTTAACCAGAACACTGAGCTGATTATTTTCCTGGTAAAATAATAATAATAATAATAATAATAATAGCAGCATCTTCTACAATAATTCATAGCACCGGCAAAATAATAATAATAATAATAATAATTATAATAATAATAATAATTATTAATAATAATAATAATAATAATAATAATAATAATAATAATAATAATAATATAATAATAATAATAATAATAATAATAATAATATTCATCTGCTGCAATAATTCATAGCACCAGAAAATAATAATAATATTAATAATAATAATAATATTTTTAATAATAATAACAATAATACTAATAAAAAATAAAGCTACAATAACCATCATTACAACAACTGAAGAAAGACAGAAAAAAAAGTTACAAAGGCGCAAGGCAGAGAGAGAGAGGAGAGAGAGAGAGAGAGAGAGAGAGAGCTGCTTCTTCTTCTTTGATCCGAGAATTTACAGCTGAATCCCCCCCAGCAGCGTCTCTCACACCCCATTTTTCAAGCTTCTTTTTTCCAACAATCCAGTGATTTTTGGGCGCCTTAGATTTCTGACTCCGTCCTGCAAGAAAATACATATATGCTACGAATGGGGAAGATTGCGAGGTATACTAGAATGAATCGAGAGGAATAAATACACATATATACATATATATACACACATATATTATATATACGTAATTATTATATATATATATATAATAATATATATATATATATATATATATATACTGAGTCAACTATTATATAAATGTACATTAAAATACAAAACTATTGCAAGGATAAGGTATAGAATGACTCGAAAGGCCAAAAGGAAAAATAAATACACAACACACACAGTTTTGTATATATATACACAATGTAATAAAATAAATATAAATATAAATAAAATATATATATATATATATATATATATATATATATATATATATATATATATATATATATATTTATAATATTTTTTGAGGTCTCAACATATTATGTAAAGGTAACAGGTAAATTAAACGATAAATATCATTCCAGGGAAAAATACCTGTTTGTGTACATGTATATAATATGTTGAGACTTAAAATATTCTATATTCAGTGTATTTTAAAATTTATAATATATATGAGTATATATACACATACATGTTATATATATACATATATATATAGTATTCATATACATCATAATGTGTATATATGAGTACGTATACATATTATGATATCTGATACCGCAGATACCACACAGCGCCGGGAATGGGAAATACATAAATCATCCAATACGAAGAAGTAATTCCAGGCTATCCTTGCCCTAAGAACTATCATTCACGCCACCCATTCTCTTCCCGCCCCCACCCCGCCCACCCACCCATCCCAAGGATTACGTGAAGGAAAAACATGCTCACGCTTTTTCCTTGTTTCTTTTGGGGACATAAACTTCCCATTGTTTATCATCGTTATTTTTTCTTCTACGGTAGAGATAATAAACTCCGTATGATTATGACGTATTCTCTCTCTCTATGAAGGGAGATGAAATGAGCATTCCTGGTTTAGTGAAAGAAGGAAGACGTTGTGGAAAGAGGAAAATCTTAATCATAGTCGCTACGTATGGAGGAACCATTTTTGGGGGGATAGAATACGTTACTTGTGGTTACAAGATAACGAGATAAAAGGAGGAATCAAGTCATATATATATATATATATATATATATATATATATATATATGATATATAGTTATATTATATATATATATATATATATAAAATATATATATAGATTTATCTATCTATATACAATATAATATAATATATATATATATATATATATATGTATATATATATATATATACTATATGTATAAAAAAATTATATAACTATATATATATAGTATATATATATATATATATATAATAATATATATATATATCATATATATATATATATTATATATATATTTATCTATCATATATACTATATAATATATATATAATATATATATATATATATATATATATATATAGTATATGTAATACTAGTATATATATATATATATATATATATAAGATATATATATTTTTATATATATATATATATAATAATATATAATATATACATAGCTGTATAATTTTTTTTTATGGTTTACAACAGAGCTAAGAAAAAAAACCTAACCTATTAACGTTTCGTAATGATCAAGAATCAGGAGGAACATCAAAGTGATATAGATTTGTTTTCATTCAGCAACATGCAAATTAGCACACGAAAGAGTTGGTGGAAATTATATGAAACCCAAAATCATAAATCATCTTCGGAAATACCCATTAAAAAAAATTAATTTCTTGGAAAAAATGTTTTAAAGTCGGCATTCAACATTTTTCGAAATTACCGCCTGCTAAAGTTACGTTTAACTTAATGGGACTCCCTGGCCTACATTCGTTTAGCGCTTTGGGCGCTGCCTAAAAAAAAAAAAAAAAATAAAAAAAAAAAAAAAAAAAAAAAAAAAAAAACTGCCTCAAAGAAAAAAAAATTGTCGTTAAGATAAAAGGTGTCCTTTTAATACACGCGGCATTATGTAAAAGCTCTCGTGCATTTTCCTCCTTAAAAATAATGAGTATAATGAACTGATATCAAGGCAGACTTGGGAGCTGCAGAGCCTGCCAGGCATATCAAGTTCATACTTTTATATATATATATATATATATATATATATACTATATAGATATATATATATATATATATATACGAGATAAGAGTTAAAATAAATTGCCCAATCTAGACGTTTCATATCGAACTAAGGAAATCAAGCTTCAGATTAAAATGTACCATAATACTATATATAAAATAATAGTCCTAAGCAAATTTTCTTATTTTCATATTTACATTGCATATCACCTTAATATTTTTTTTATACGAAAGGAATTCAAGCATCAGATTAGAATGTCCCATTATATATATATATATATATATATATATATATATATATATATATATATATATATATATAGATATATATAATAATAATAATAATAATAATAATAATAATAATAATAATAATAATAATCCAATCCTATACAAGGTTCGTGTCAGTGATACTTACATTGAAGACAAAACCAGAATGCAAAATTTATAACTAATAAAATACAGATGCACCCTTTACCCTCGTTTGGATCGTCAGGATTGATCCCAGGGTATTTCAATTGAAAGACGAGAACCGGTCCCAACCAATGGTCTCGTTTGTCTTTCGATTGCAAGACCCTCGGTTCGATACCGATGTGTGTCAGAAATTTTATTTATTTATTTCTGTTCCACACGACATTGTGTATTTCTTATTTGAATTATATATATATATATATATATATATATATATATAGATATATATATATAATTATATATATATATATATATACATACATATATATAATATATATAGATATATATATATATATATATATATATATATACATACATATATACATATATGACATATATATAGATATATATATCATATATATATATATATATATATATGTACCTATATATATAGATATATATATTATATATATATATATATATATATATATATATACAAATTTACACTCACACACACACAACTACATAACAGTAACCAATACGTCTTACGCCAACACAGACTGAAAAAATCATATGGTGTTAAAAAGCTCGGGCAATGACTTCTGAAAAGTGGCCCACTCAATTATCATAACAGGGTATAACAGGGTACTGAGCGAGACATCGTCTAATGAGGATGTTCTTCGTTCGTCTGGGAGTTCAAAGAACGCTACAATTGTTCTTATATTTGTAGGAATGTTCTATAAAGCGGTTTAAAGATTTGGGGACAAGTTGGAACACAGTAAGACAATATCATTTACATCGCTGTAAGAAAGGTGTATTATTATACAATAACTTTATCTTCACTAAAATAATATAGTTTTCTGATCAAGCATTTTTCCATGGTAATTAAAACATAAGTCAATTTACAGTGGTATATATTCAGTGCAGAACATTCAATAAAAAAATAATTAAAAATTACACCAAAAAAATCGAGTTTTCTGTACAGCGTATAATGCTGTATGAGCCACGGCCCATGAAACTTTCATTCACGCCCTGGTGGTGGCCTCTCTTGTACCGTTGCCAAACGCAAGATCATGGCTAACTTTAACCTTGAATAAAAACGAAAACTACTGAGGCTAGCGGGCTGCAATTTGGTATGTTTGATGACTGAAGGGTGGATGATCAACGAGCCAATTTGCAGCCCTCTAGCCTCAGTAGTTTTAAAGATCTGAGGGCGGACTGTGCTGACGGACAGACAGCTTTCTTTTCAGAAAACTAAAATAAAACAAAATGATTCACATCCTAATTGCTCTAACTCGTCGATAAAGCAACCGCTCACTGAATAGTATCTGCTAAAATAATTACTTTCCTTCACATACAACGATGAAAACGCCTATTTTTTAATTAACTTTAATATCGAATTATGCAACTAAGCGCAATATTTACGAATATGAATAATTAATAACTTCACCTCGTCATTTTTTGCGTCAGCGTTAAGATTGAAGATCGCAAAGCTACTGAGAGTCATTATTCAGAATTTATAACACGAATTATAAACAGGATACACCGTTTAATTATATTTCTGCAGCTTGCTCTCTCTCTCTCTCATCTCTCTCATCTCTCTCTCTCGTCTCTCTCTCTCTCTCTCTAATAAACACACAAATGCGCGCACACACACAGCCTCAAAATAGATACAGGAAATGATGAACCGATGTATGTTAATGTAAATCATGCAAAAATAAATAAATAAATAAATAAAAAAATTAAAGAAACTTCACGAGAATAATTATAATATTCTCCCCTTTGATATCTTTACCACCATCGACATAACTGTCACCATTACAACGATATATATATATATATATATATATATATATATATATATATATATATATATATATATATATATATAAAATATATATATATATATATATACATATTTCAGCATCAAATATAATGTTCACATTAGCAGCAATTTTCGCACTAACAGTTATGTCTTAAAAACAGTTCAATTTGAAAAATAACCGAATGAATAAAAGACTTCGGTTGTCATATATATACATACATACATACATACATATATATATATATATATATATATATATATATATATATATGTGTGTGTGTGTGTGTGTGTGTGTGTATGTGTCTGTGTGTGTATATATTACATATAAAATATATATAGATATAAATACATATATATTATAAATATTGTAAAAATTAATTTTTTTTTTCTCATATTTTTTTTATGATGTTCCAATAATGTTTTAGTTCTAATGTCATTTTGTCGTCGTCATCCCCATTCGCCATCTTTCTTTTCGTAGCCGCTGCCTTAGTTCACGGCTGAGACTCGCACAGGGTGGAGGTGAGGGTGGTCTTTGTATTTTGTTTACTTTATTTAAAAAATATAGTGTTTGAAGCCATTTATATTATTGTACAATGTTAATCTGTTATAGCCAGTCATTGAGAATTAGTGCTGTGTTAAATGTATGTAAATTTTTTTTGTTTTTTTTGTTTATATATGGCTTTTGTTTCTGTTTTTCAGCTTCTGGAGTAGAGGTCCTCTCCAACCTTTACCCACGAAGGATTTAATTTGAAGTCATATGAAAGTCAATTGTTCATCTGTTAATGTTCATTTTCAAAATGCTTTAAGAGTGTTAAAACGGTGAACTGTGAGTTTTTTTTTAAAATAAATATTGTTATGGCTTTTATACAGTTTCTGATTGCACCTCGACTTAGGACCATCCCATATGTCATGCTAGCATGGTTTATTAAATAAAAGTGTTTGAAAAATATTACATTGGTGTCAGGTGTGGGGTGGGTCTAAGTTTTATGGGTGCTTTCATTACTGTGCCATTGAGGCGTGTGGGAGAACTGGCCTATATTGTTGCGTGAAGTGTTGTGTATGGTCGTTATACCAAGCACCATGTTACTTTTCCTGGATGTTTAAGGTACAAGGTTAGGTTCGTGTATATTGTTTAATGACCCTTCTATAATTGCCTGCCTTTAATCAGGGCTCAACTGTATTGAGCTAAAGTCCACTTGTTACGTTGCGGTCATTTTATTTTCGTGAACTCATTTTGATATATGAATTAGTGTTTATCACCATGCTGATTTAACTAAACTACGAGAACTGGCTAGTGATCTTGGTTTGGTCTGGGGATGATGCTGTAAAATTTATCGTTCATCAACAAAATATTGAGAGAGAAGAGCGAGCACAAGCAAGGGGGAAGAGCGATCACAAGAACGAGAGTTAGAATTAAAAAAATTAGAAGAGAGAAGTAAAGATCGGCAGCATGAAATAGACATGCTTTCAAAGAGGGCTGCGACTCCCACTAATGTCTCTAGCCCTTGTTCCAGACATTCGTCAGATGAAATAAAATTGCTTAGTTTTAGGAAGTGATGATTTTAGTGTTTCTTTCATATTTTGAGAGAATTTGTGAAGCAAATGGGTGGAATTTAGAGACTGACGGTGTAATTAGACTTTTACCGTTGTTACAGGGTAAGCTAAGGGAGATTTATGTAACGCTGCCTTCTGAAGCCACTAGTACTTATTCCGATTTGAAGAAAGAGTTGTGAATGCTTATTATATGAACTCTGATTATTATAGAACTGAATTTCGGCGTGCTCGTATTACCCCCCCATCAGACATTTCGACAGTTTAGCTTTACTTTACGTAGGCTTTTGAATCATTGGTTGGAAACATCAAAGGTAAATAATAGTTATGAATCTTTATTGGACTTTATTTTGTGTGACCAGTTATTAGCTTCAGTAACTCCCGAGTTACGCAGTACCCTTAAAGACAGAAAGTGGCGTACTTTTGATGAATTGATTAATGAGGCAGATGCTTATGCGGCTGCTCATAATTTGTATAACAAACTGTCTAAAAGTAGTTCGAGGAAGTCAGTGGTCAATAACACTAATTCATTAAAGACTTCCGATCATTCAGTCTTACAGCCGAATAGTACGAAGGTAAAAGGGAAAATAATTTGTCATGGTTGTGGTTTAGAAGGTCATATAAGACCTCAGTGTCCTCAGAATAAATCATTGACAAGGAAAGAGAATCCTATGATTCATAATGTTTTAACTGATAGTAATCATGGGTGTAATGACTCTGAAGTTGGTAATGTCGTTCCTCATAAAATTAATTTTATGTTTGACTCTACTGTATGTGGCTCTCTGAAATATGAAAAATTGTAAGGTAAATGGAGCTAATATCTCGACCATGGTACGAGATACGGGATGTACTTGTATAGTTGTGTCTGATAAGCTATTACCGCCCATACCTTTGATGACACTAAATTTGCATCTGTTACTGATTATTTGGGTAGAACTGATAAATTTCCTGTGGGTTGTGTCATATTGATTGTCTATTTTACAGGTTGGATTGAAGTGGTAAAGGCTCCATTAAGTTTTGTGGTGTGCTTATTGGACAAGTAGATGATAAGGATACATCTACCTGCCAATCTGTTATGACCAGAGGTCAAGTAAAGCTGATAATGCTCTTCCAGCTCCCCTTATTACAAAGAAATTGAACGGTTCTTGGTGACTTAAATGTGGAGTGCGTCAGTTTTTTGGCTTAGGCAAGAACAAATGAATTGCCCTACTTTGAAGAGCATTCGTGAGAAGCTTGATAAACAAACTACTGAAATGTGAGAAGCTTGATAAACAAACTACTGAAATATCTAAGGGAAATGTTTTCCAGTACTTTATTGACAACGGTTTTCTTTACAGAAAGGGTATAGAGAGCAAAAATAGCGTGATGTTAGGAGTAAAAGTTCTGGTGGTACCACAAAAGTTCAGGGAATTAATTATGGAAATTGCCCACGATTCATTGTTGTCTGGACATTTTAGTAATTGTAAAAACTAAACAAAAAGTGTTTGCACTGTACTTTTGGCCAGGTGCCACAGCTGATATACTGCGTAGTGTAGATCATGTGATATCTGTCAGAGGACTACTTCCAAAGGTCGTGTCAAGAAGGCACCCCTTCAAACAATGCCTATAATAACCGAACCATTTGCAAAGGTTGCAGTTGATATAGTTGGGCCTTTGTCACCCCCTTCTGAGGACGGTCATAGGTTTATTTTGACATTAGTTGATTGTGCTACACGTTACCCTGAGGCTATTCCTCTAAAAAAATAGATTCTATTTCTTGTGCTGAAGCCCTTTTAACTATTTTTACACGTGTAGGTATCCCTAAGGAGGTTCTGTCAGATAGGGGACGTCAAATTTGTTTCTTCAGTGATGGAAGAAGTACATAAATTACTAAAACCAATACATCACCAATACATCACAGGCTAATGGATATTGTGAGCGTTTTAATGGTGTCTTGAAAAGTATAATTAAAAAAATTTGTTCAGATTATCCTCGCTGTTGGCACAGGTACCTCCTTGTGCTTTATTTTGCCGTTAGAGAGATCCCTAACAATACTTAGGATTTTCTCCATTCGAATTGATTTATGGACGAAATGTAGAGAGGTCCATATCCATATTGAAAGAGTTGTTTACTAATCAGGACCTTAATGAAGAGATTAGGAATTCTTATGAGTATGTGTTGGATCTGCGCAATAGGTTAGAAGAAACAGCCCAGATGCTTTCCAGAATGCCGAGGTTAATTTTAGCAAGTACAAAACTTATTATGATCTGAAAACATCTGATAGAAAATTTGTGATAGGTGATGAAGTTCTGCTACTTTTACCTTCTGACACTAATAAACTCTTAACTCAGTGGAAGGGTCCATTTAAGGTAATTGGTAAGAAAGGTCCTGTTGATTACAGATAGAGGTAAGGAATAAACAAACTTTTCCATGTGAATATGTTGAAAAAAGTATTACCGCAGGGCTACTATTAATAATTTGCAAGTGTTTGATGAGGTTACTCCTTTTGAACAGAATGTTTAATGGAACCTTTGGATTTGGTGCAGGCTTCTGTAGTTGCTCAATGTACAGATTCTCCTTTGCCAGTGTTAGATACAGAGTCGAAGACTGAGCTGATGTAAATCCCTCTCTAACTACAGAACAAAAGGCAGAGTTATCCACATTGTTAGACAGCTATAAGGATGTTCTTAGTGATATACCTGGTTGTGTTAAAAACTTTAGCCATTCAATACAGTTTAACTACACAGAGCCTGTCAAGAGAAAGCCTTACTCCATTCCTTATCACTTAAGAGAGGTATTTAACAAGTGAACAAGTTGACAAATTGTTAGAGCTTGATATAATTGAAGCATCGGTATCTAACTATTGCCCACCTGTCGTGCTAGTAAAAAAATCTGATGCCAGTTATCGGATGTGTATTGATTTTAGGCAGTTGAATGCTGCAACAGTGTTTGATTGTGAACCTATTCCTACTATCGATGAAAATTTAGACAAATTTTCAAATTGCAAATATTTATCTGAAATTGATTCTGGCAAAAAAGCTTATTACCAGGTTCCAATGGAAGAATCTTGCCGGAAATATACTGCATTCAGTACTAATAGGGGGTTATTTTCAATTCAAAAGAATGCCATTTGGATTAAGTACTGCCTGCAGTACATATAACCGTCTGATGCGCCAAGTGTTGAAAAATTTAGATCAAGTTAGTTTTTATTTTGATAACATTTTGTTCACTAGCTCATGGCTTGAACACTTGGTGGCCCTCGAGAAAAGTGTTTGACAGACTTCGCAGTTGGAATTTAACTTGTGGTCCTCTAAGTGTCGTTTTGGTTACGAGGTAATTCACTATTGGGCTACCAGATTTGGTAGGAATCTCTGCAGCCATTACAGATAAGGTACAGGCAATTGTGGTATGCCTTTCCAAGTAAGAAACGGCAATTACGATCATTGTTTTTAGGGTCTGTTTCCTTCTATAGGAGATTTTATTCTTCACAATTTGGAAGTATTTCTGCCCCTCTGTCTGATTGTTTAAAGAAAATCAACCTGATATAATCAGCTGGAATTCTAAGGCGAGAGAGGCATTTGAACTGTTAAAGGAGAAGTTAACTCGCGCCTATTTTGCGGTTGTTGCCAGACCTTAGTAAGCCATTTGGTCTGAGAACAGATGCAAGTGGATCAGGGAATAGGAGGTACACTATTACAATACGATTCTGAAGGTATGCCATTTCCTATTGCTTATGCCAGTCGCAAATTGCAGCCATCCGAAGTTAAGTACTCAGTCATTGAAAAAGAAACCTTAGCAATTGTTTGGGCTGTGGAAAGTTCCAACAGTACTTGTATGGAGATCGTTCTTTCTAGAGACGGACCACCGTCCTTTGACTTACCTGAGAAATATCAAAGCTCATAATGCAAGACTGATGCGCTGGAGTCTCCTTCTTCAGGAGTACCAGTTTCAATATCTATATTAAAGGATCTGCCAACGTTCTAGCTGATGCATTGTCCCGCAATCCTACATAGGTTCTATAATTTTCTTTGAAAATTATCTTGGGGCGGAAGAATGTAAAAATTAATTTTTTTTTTCCTATTTTTTTTATGATGTTCCAATAATGTTTTAGTTCTAATGTCATTTTGTCGTCGTCATCCCCATTCGCCATCTTTCTTTTCGTAGCCGCTGCCTTAGTTCACGGCTGAGACTCGCACAGGGTGGAGGTGAGGTTGGTCTTTGTATTTGTTTACTTTATTTAAAAAATATAGTGTTTTGAAGCCATTTATATTATTGTACAATGTTAATCTGTATAGCCAGTCATGAGAATTAGTGCTGTGTTAAATGTATGTAAATTTTTTTTGTTTATATATGGCTTTTGTTTCTGTTTTCAGCTTCTGGAGTAGAGGTCCTCTCCAACCTTTACCCACGAAGGATTTAATTTGAAGTCATATGAAAGTCAATTGTTCATCTGTTAATGTTCATTTTCAAAATGCCTTTAAGAGTGGTGGAAACTGGTGAACTGTGAGTTTTTTTTTTTTTTTTTTAAATAAATAATATTGTTATGTCTTTTTATACAGTTTCTGATTGCACCTCGACTTAGGACCATCCCATATGTCATGCTTAGCATGGATGTTTATTAAATAAAAGTGTTTGAAAAATATTACAAATATGTATATATTATATATATTTAAATATAATATATATATATAATATATAATATATATATATAAATATAATAATAATATAAAATAAATATATTATAGAAAATTATATAATTATAATATAATAGATAATATAGAATATATATATATCTATATATATATATATAAGATATATATATATATATATTATATATATATATATATATTATTCCAATAATATCCAAACGCCCACTCATTGTTCTAATTCGAAAAGAATAATATCCCTTTGGTCCTAGCCGTGAAAACAGCTACCTACCTTTGAAGGGGGGGAGTGCTGTCAACAACATTAGCGTCAGATACGAAAAGAACAAAGACCTCAGAAATAAATAGGGAATATAATGAGATTTAAAATCGTTTTCTTTTACACGCCGAGTTAACGAAGCTTATCCCTGCGCGGAGAGAGAGAAAGAGAGAGAGAGAGAGAGAGAGAGAGAGAGAGGGGGGGGGGGGGTGGGTGGGTGGGTTGGTAGGGCGGCCTATCAAGTAAGTGGTGATTTTTGGATGACAAAACACGGAAGCAATTTTTTTTCCACTGTCGTGTAATTTATGTAATCAAAATACAACTGCAATATTCTTCAATAAAAAGATAAAAACGGAATTATTCGAATAAATCCGAGAGAGAGAGAGAGAGTAGGACAAAAATTTATATATACATATATATATATATATATATATATATATATATATATATATATATATATATATATATATATATAATATATATATATAAAATTGAAGACAGAATCAAATGCAAAAAACAAAAGTAAAATCCAGAGGTCATAAATCATAAACACTGAAATCTAACATCAAGTTTCCCGCACTGACCAAAAATAAATGAATAAATAAATAAATAAAAATAATATATTGCTTTCAAAACATATGACGGATGCATGAATTGGAAAATCAAACGAATGCATTTATTTCCTAACTATTTTTCATACCTCGGCATATTGAGATATTACATGACGTGTTTTGTACGCGTATACCGACTGTCAATGAAAACGCAGGAAGCTCTTGATCTTTTTTTATTCATTACTTTTTTAAGCTGTACGTATTGTAACAAGTGAAGCGAGAGATATTAATGATATTGGATTCGTTGATAGTTTGTGCTGATATTAAGTAGTGAGTTATTATTTATAAATCATTTATTCTGTAGTCAGCAATTATTTATGAATCATCGTTATTCTGTAGTCAGCAATTATTTATGAATCATCGTTATTCTGTAGTCAGCAATTATTTACAAACTAGTTATTCTGCAGTAAGCCATTATTTATAGATCATTGTTATTCTGCAGTAAGCAATTACTTGTAAATCATGTTATTCTGTAGTCAGCAATTATTTATGAACCATTGTTGTTCTGTAGTAAGCAACTATTTCTAAATCAGTTATTCTAATTCTAAAGTAAACAATTTCTTGTAAACCATTGTTATTTAGTAGTCAGCAATTATTTATGAATAATTTTTCTGTAATCTCCAATTATTTATGAATCATTGTTATTCTGTAGTGAGCAATTATTTATGAATAATTTTTATTCTGTAGTAAGCAATTATTTATGAATCACTTTTCTGAAGAAAGCAATTGTTTCTGAATCATTTTTCTGTAGAAACAATTATTTATGAATCATTATTCTGTAGAAACCAATTATTTATGAATCATTTTTCTGCAAAAAGCAATTATTTGTAAATCATTGTTATTCAGTAGAAAGCAATTATCTATAAATCACTGTTAATCCGTAGAAAGAATCATCTTTTCAAACAAATAATTTCAATCTGTTAAAAATAAGAAAACTAATGCTTAACAAGTAATCCTAAATAATGGGTTCCCAAAGACGTATACAATTTAATATATAGGGCCAAATTTCCGCCTCTACTTTAATTAGAGCCGAAAGGTAAACATTTTCCTTCCTTTTAACAACCATCAGGTAAAATATTTTGAGACTTTGGGCCACTTCACAGTCCGGAATAAATAGCCTTACCTGGATATCGGAAAACAAAATTAATGAGCTCGGTATAATGGATGGCATTTTAAAATACCTCTCCCATTACAGAAAATTATATACGAAGAAAGTAAAATTCACGATTTAACGATGGAAAAAATGGTTTTTAATATAACTTGTATTTACGAAGGAAAATTATCTCTAACACCTTATACGAGGGAAACAAAACTAATGATATAATGATAAAAAAAATTCGCAATTAAAAGACCTGATGACTTATAAACCACAATAATGTTTTCTAAAAGCAGGTGCACTGGATGTGTTGTCTACAATTTAGAGTGACTTTTGCAGCTTAGTACTCGTGTAGAGAAATACATGAAAACTAAATATTAATTTAGGGAAATGAATAAATACCAAGTATTCATTTGGGGAAATACATAAAACCCAAATTTTTTTAAAAGGAAATTAATAAAAACCAAATATTCATTTAGGAAAATACAAAGAAAATATTCATTTAGGGAAATTAAAACCAAATATTCATTTAGGGAAATACATGAAAACCAAGATTCATTTAGGGAAATGAATAAATACCAAATATCCATTTAGGGAGGGAAATAAATAAATCCCTCCCAAATATTTTTTAAAGGAAATGAATAATCAACCAAATATTCATTTAGGGGAAATAAAAACCAAAATATTCATTTAGGGAAATAGAAAGCAAATATAACATTTATGGAAATAAAAAAACCAAATATTCATTTGACGGAAATACATAAAAACCAAATATTAATTAGAGAAATAAAAACCAAATATTAATTTAGAGAAATAAAAACCAAATATTCATTAAAAGAAATAAAAACCAAATATTCGTTAAGGGAAATACATAAAAACAAAATATTCATAAAGGGAAATAAAACCAAATATTCATTAAAAGAAATAAAAACCAAATATTCATTTAGGGAAATACATAAAAGCCAAATATTCATTGCGGGAAATAAAAACCAAATTCTCACTCAGGGGAATACATGAAAACCAAATATTCATTTAGGGAAATCCTTAAATCCAAATATTCATTTAGAAAATTACATAAAAACCAACTATTCATCAAGAGCAATAAAACAAAATATTCATTTAGAGAAATAAAAACCAAATATTCATTTAGAGAAATAAAAACCAAATATCCCATTAGGAAAAAGGTGGGTAAACCCCTAATCCAGACTCTGGACGGTTTTCTCCAGCGACTGACAGACGATTTACAACAACTGACAGAGGACATTGGCCGTTCCAGTGTTATGGACGGACTTTGTGTCTCCGCCCCTTTACGATCCCTAATTGAAAGTCGTATCTGATGACGTCATTCCAGAAATAAGTTCCAGAAATAAGTTTTTTTTTCCAGAAATGTTTTTGATTTTTCCTGTTTTTTTTTCTTTTTTCTTTTTTATTAGCATCCGAAATGAAATTTCTTGGATTTTGAATCAAAATTAATTTTTTTTTTTTTTTTATCAGAAATAAGTTTGTTTTTTTATCTTTTTTATTAGCATCCGAAATAAAATTGCTTGGATTTTGAATAAAAAATTGTTATACATTTTTTCAGAAATAAGCTTTTTTCATCTTTTTTTTTTTTTAATCAGCATCCGAAATAAAATTTTTGGATTTTGAATCAAAATTTTATAATAAGTTTTTTCAGAAATAAAGTTTTTTTTTTATATTTTTAATAGCATTTGAAATGAAATTCTCTTCGATTTTGAATCATATCGAAACTTTATATAGTACACACAACGCACACACAATATACTATATATATATATATATATATATATATATATATATATATATATATAGATATATATATATATATATATATATATATATACTGCATATATAGATATCTATCTATATATATATATATATATATATTATTAATATATATATATATAAACTAATAATTATTAACTTCCCAATAGTACTTCGAAAGCAACATCTACACTAGAACCTCTTCCTCCAAAACCTCATCATCAATTTATAACATTCCTTCTAATCACTCTAGTGCCAGAAGCAGCAGCGCCAACTGTCAAGTGCCATTGTTCCTGTCAAAGTGACAGAGGGGTGCCCGAGGGGGTGCCCAGAAAGTCCCTCAACTGACGCGGCTACATTTATCAAAGGGAGGGGGGCGGCGGAGCGGGTGGCAATTCCCTAGGCTTAAGGTTCTCTATCCATTTCCTCTAATTGAAGTTTTTCATACTATTCTAAGCTTTTTCCTGAAGGTAAATAGTTTCATTCTTAAAATGATATTATATATCAAGATGAAATCTAATAAAGTATAATGTAACAGAAGACTTTCGAAGCTAAAAATCCCGAAAATCGTTCAAAATGTCTAAAAATAAATTGATAAAAAGGAAAACATTATATAAAAAGATGAATTCTAATAAAATAAAATGTCGCTGAAGACTTTTGAAGCTAAAATTCCTGAAAATCGTCCAAAATGTGTAAAAATAAATTGATAAAATGGAAAAAAATTATATATTGAGATGAAATCTAATAAAGTATAATGTTGCAGAACACTTTTGAAACTAAAAAATCACGGAAATCGTTCAAAATATGTAAAAAAATAAATGAGATAAATATAAAAAATAATATATCAAGATGAAATCTAATAAAGTACAATGTTACAGAAGACTTTTGAAACTAAAAATCCTGAAAATGGACCAAAATGTGTAAAAATAAAAATGATAAAAGGGAGTCTAGAGGTCTATGAGGCATTCATAAAAAGATGAAACGTGTAGCAAGATGTCTTAAAAAGAAAGAAAAAAAAAAAAAAACAAGAGAATGAAATATCTCGAAAACAAGTAACTGGGAAAAAAGTAATTTCTCGAAAACTAGTAACTGGAAAAAAGTAATATCTCGAAAACAAGTAACTGGAAAAAAAGTAATATCTCGAAAACAACTGGAAAAAAGAGTAACAATCTCAAATACAAGTAACTGGAAAAAAAGTAATATCTCAAATACACGTAACTGGAAAAAAAGTAATATCTCGAATACACGTAACTGGAAAAAAGTAATATCTTGAAAACAAGAGTAAAAAATCAATGGAAAAAGCAAAAGACGATAAAGAGACGCCTCTGAAAACGAACCTTATTCTGACAAACCAGGAAAATGCGGCCTTAAAAGATTAAGACGAGGGTCTAGAACACAGGCGGGACTGAACAGGACTAAATAAGGGGCTGACTTCTAAAACAAACAAGAAGTTCCAAGTTTCTTCGAAGCAGCTTCCTCGGGGTCGAGTCAACAATATCTTTTCGTTTTAAAGGCTGGAGCGTTTTAACTCCAAAACACCTTTTCGTCCGTGATGTTTATTTTCTAAACATGACACCTGTCTCGCCCCCCCCCCCTCCCCCCAAAACCCGTTAAAACGATGAGTCTAATTTTACGACAAGATGCTGGCTGGCGGAAGTTCGGTATATGTCAACAGTAGTACACTGGTGAAAATTACCCACACCTATGAAACTATACTTAAACCTCGGCCAATAAGAATTCAGATGCAACCATACGTCGGAATTTCATTGGGTGTCAGATCCCCGAGATATGATGTGTGGTGATATCGAATGCTGATTGGCCCTTTTAGACGCAGGCTCCGCCCACAACCTTGTATGGAGCAATAAGGAAAAAGAAGGTGGCTAAATATGTTAATCCTGATTTTACTGAGTTTCAATCTGTCAATGGTACCTAACTGTAAATAAATAGTTATTACACAGTGTTAAATAATAATAATAATAATAATAATAATAATAATAATAATAAAATAATAATTGCATGGGAAGAAGGACTAATAAAAGCAGACGAAGACCCAGAAATATACAGAGACAGGAGAAAGACAGAAAGAACAGAGGACTGGCACAACAAACCAATGCATGGACAATACATGAGACAGACTAAAGAACTAGCCAGCGATGACAATTGGCAATGGCTACAGAGGGGAGAGCTAAAGAAGGAAACTGAAGGAATGATAACAGCGGCACAAGATCAGGCCCTAAGAACCAGATATGTTCAAAGTACGATAGACGGAAATAACATCTCTCCCATATGTAGGAAGTGCAATACGAAAAGTGAAACCATAAACCACATAGCAAGTGAATGCCCGGCACTTGCACAGAACCAGTACAAAAAGAGGCATGATTCAGTAGCAAAAGCCCTTACTGGAGCCATTGTGCAAGAAACATCAGCTACCTTGCAGTAATAAAGTGGGTACGAGCACCAACCTGAAGGAGTGATAGAAAACGATCAGGCAAAGATCCTCTGGACTATGGTATCAGAACGGATAGGGTGATACGTGCAAACAGACCAGACGTGACGTTGATTGACAAGGTCAAGAAGAAAGTATCACTCATTGATGTCGCAATACCATGGGACACAGAGTTGAAGAGAAAGAGAGGGAAAAAATTGGATAAGTATCAAGATCTGAAAATAGAAATAAGAAGGATATGGGATATGCCAGTGGAAATCGTACCCATAATCATAGGAGCACTAGGCACGATCCCAAAATCCCTGCAAAAGGAATCTAGAAAAACTAGAGGCTGAAGTAGCTCCAGGACTCATGCAGAAGAGTGTGATCCTAGAAACGGCACACATAGTAAGAAGAGTGATGGACTACCTAAGGAGGCAGGATGCAACCCGGAACCCCACACTATAAATACCACCCAGTCGAATTGGAGGACTGTGATAGAGCAAAAAAAAAAAAAAAAAAAAAAAAAAAAAAAAAAAAAAAAAAAAGCATAATAATAATAATAATATAATAATAATAATAATGGAGAAACAAATCCACAGTTATGTATATGTCAATGTACATATATAGAAAAGTTTTATCTTAAAATATATGATATGTACATAACTGTGGATTTGTTTTCTGCATTTTAAGACTCATGCTGCTATAATAATAATAATAATAATAATAATAATAACAATAATAATAATAATAATAATAATAATATATAATAATAATAATAAAATAATAATGATGAATGATGTGGCGCCGTGGAGGAGTTGTTAGGTCTTCAATAGACTTAAGTCAGTTAAGCAACATTGGCTGGTCAGTCGTTGGATGGGTGCCGCTCTCCTCGGCGTTGATTCCTTGGGAAAGGATCTTTACCATAATTCCTCAGTCTACTCAGCTGTAAATGAGTACCTATCCCTGATAGGGGTAGGGTCCAGCTATGGGTTAAATAGCAAAAACAAAATCAGCAATGATGGAAAGAAATGATGGAATAAACGACGACGACGTACATGGAACCTCTGGCAACAGAGGAGCTTCGTCCGGCAACCAGGTATTCAACAAAACAATTGAAGGGGAACGACGGTCAGGTACTTGGAGGTCGTCATCCAGCAACTGATCACCACAACGAAAGTAATCAACAAGCCTGAGATTGGAGCTACAGAGGCAAAAGGAAAGAAATGGTACAAGAGCAGAAAATAAGGAAATATGGAGATGCTACATCAGAAGCAACCCGACGAGAGGATATAGAAGAAGATTGATCAACATCTGGTAATGAGAGGAATAACACCCCCCAAACAGAGCAGCAGGCTGGCAGACCAAGTAAGGAACATAAGAAAAAGAACTGGCTCTCCCCAACAGAAAGAGAAGAACTGGAAAGGGAAATGTCACACGACAACGAATTACACGAAGACGAAACTGAGAGACGATGCCACAGAAGACGACAGGGAGGATGAAGTATCAAACAACACCCCCACCACGAAGAAGAAACACCGACGAATGTAACAGAAAGGACGGAATGGGTAGAAAAGATTAGACAATGGATGGAGACAGATACAGAGAGAACAAAGATCCCCTCCATGAAAGCCTACAAACACCAAGAAATTAAGGGAGAAAACAAGTGAGGTCAATGAAATAATGGGCCTAATACACACCACCAGTATCACAGAAACAAATAACTTGACATATGCAGGAGCAAGATTAGTAGCAGAACTGATGATGGGGATTCGAACACCAACACCACCGTCACAACCAACCCAACAGAAAGCAAAACAGCAACCTCCTTGGAAAAGGCGCCTGAAATGCAAATCATGGTCTGATGAGATACTGACTTGAGTAAACTGAAAGAGATGCAGAAAAAAGGCTGAGAGCAAGAAAAACAAGGAGGACTCACGAGAAATACAAAGTACAAGAGAGGGGACTAAACCAAACAAACACAATAGAAGATGTAAAACAGAGGCTTAAGGCCAAAGCACACAATCCGATCCAACGGTACATGAAACAGGAAGGGAGGATACCAACAGAACAAACTATTCGGGAACCAAACAGAAAAGGCCTATACAACCAAACTAAGAGGGGAAGACAACCACCCAAGAAATTACCTGAAGCCGAACCAAGTAAGAGACTCTGGGAAAACATATGGAGCAATCCGGTAACACACAACACATGCAACATGGCTCCAGGAAGTCAAGGAAGAAGAAACAGGGAGAATAAAACAAAGATTCACAGAGATCACACAGACACAGTCAGACACCAACTAAAGAAAATGCCAAACTGGAAAACCCCAGGTCCGATGAAGTCCATGGATACTGGCTCAAAAACTTCAAGGCCCTACACCACGAATAGCAGAAACAACTCCAGCATTGTATCTCAAATCACCAAGCACCCAAATGGATGACCACAGGAAGAACATCCTTAGTACAAAAAGACATGAGTAAGGGTAAATATAGCCAGTAACTACAGACCTATCACCTGCCTACCAATAATGTGGAAGTTACTAACAGGTATCATCAGTGAAAGGCTATACAACTACCTAGAGGAGACAAACACCATCCCCTACCAACAGAAAGGCTGCAGAAGGAAGTGTAGGGCACAAAAGACCAGCTCCTCATAGACAAAATGGTAATGAAGAACAGTAGGAGAAGGAAAACCAACCTAAGCATGGCATGGATAGACTATAAGAAAGCCTTCGACATGATACCACACACATGGCTAATAGAATGCCTGAAATATATGGGGCGAGGAAAATACCATCAGCTTCCTCAAATACAAATGCGCAACTGGAATACAATACTTACAAAAGCTCTGGATAAGACTAGCAGAGGTTAATATCAGGAGAGGGATCTTCCAGGGCGACTCACTGTCCCCACTACTCTTCGTAGTAGCCATGATTCCCATGACAAAAGTACTACAGAGATGATGCCGGGTACCAACTCAAGAAAAGAGGCAACAAAATCAACCATCTGATGTTCATGGGACAGACATCAAGCTGTATGGTAGAGCATCAAGGAAATAGATACCCTAATCCAGACTGTAAGGATTGTATCTGGGGACATCAGAATGGAGTTTGGAATAGAAAAATGCGCCTTAGTCAACATACAAAAAGGCAAAGTAACGAGAACTGAAGGGATAAAGCTACCAGATGGGAGCAACATCAAAACACATAGACGAGACAGGATACAAATAACCTGGGAATAATGGAAGGAGGAGATATAAAAAACACCAAGAGATGAAGGACACGATCAGGAAAAGAATATATGCAGAGACTCAAGGCGATACTCAAGTCAAAACTCAACGCCGGAAAATATGATAAAAGCCATAAACACATGGGCAGTGCCATAATCAGATACAGCGCAGGAATAGTGGAATGGACGAAGGCAGAACTCCGCAGCATAGATCAGAAAACCAGGAAACAAATGACAATACACAAAGCACTACACCCAAGAGCAAATACGGACAGACTATACATAACACGAAAGGAAGGAGGGAGAGGACTACTAAGTATAGAGGACTGCGTCAACATTGAAAACAGAGCACTGGGACAATATCTGAAAACCAGTGAAGACGAGTGGCTAAAGAGTGCATGGGAAGAAGGACTAATAAAAGTAGACGAAGACCCAGAAATATAACAGAGACAGGAGAAAGACAGAAAGAACAGAGGGACTGGCACACAACAAACCAATGCACGGACAATACATGAGACAGACTAAAGAACTAGCCAGCGATGACATTGGCAATGGCTAACAGAGGGGAGAGCTAAAGAAGAAACTGAAGGAATGATAACAGCGGCACAAGATCAGGCCCTAAGAACCAGATATGTTCAAAGTACGATAGACGGAAATAACATCTCTCCCATATGTAGGAAGTGCAATACGAAAAATGAAACCATAAACCACATAGCAAGTGAATGCCCGGCACTTGCACAGAACCAGTACAAAAAGAGGCATGATTCAGTGGCAAAAGCCCTCCACTGGAGCCTGTGCAAGAAACATCAGCTACCTTGCAGTAATAAGTGGTACGAGCAACAACCTGAGGGAGTGATAGAAACGATCAGGCAAAGATCCTCTGGGACTATGGTATCAGAACGGATAGGGTTGATACGTGCAAATAGACCAGACGTGACGTTGACTGACAAAGTCAAGAAGAAAGTATCACTCATTGATGTCGCAATACCATGGGACACCAGAGTTGAAGAGAAAGAGAGGGAAAAAATTGATAAGTATCAAGATCTGAAAATAGAAATAAGAAGGATATGGGATATGCCAGTGGAAATCGTACCCATAATCATAGGAGCACTAGGCACGATCCCAAGATCCCTGAAAAGGAATCTAGAAAAACTAGAGGCTGAAGTAGCTCCAGGTCTCATGCAGAAGAGTGTGATCCTAGAAACGGCACACATAGTAAGAAAAGTGATGGCCTCCTAAGGAGGCAGGATGCAACCCGGAACCCCACACTATAAATACCACCCAGTCGAATTGGAAGACTGTGATAGAGCAAAAAAAAAAAAAAAAAAAAAAAAAAAAAAAACTAATAATAATGATAATAATAATATTCTTTTGCCCTTGGAATAATATCTCTGGTCAAAACTTATAATTTGCATACGACTGAGGAAAAAGATAATAAACGAACTATCAACCTATCGACAACCCCCATATTAAATCAATGACTGACGGAACTGATAAATACGCTGCTTAAAGTAACATCTAAAAAAAAATCCACGCGGCTTGACAAAGAAGAATACAAAAAATAGTTAAAACACTTATCTCATGAGAGGGGAGGCTCTACCTTGACATTTAATAAGATCAGACGCTCTTAAGAGCTTCATGAGATCAGCGAGCAGAATTCCTTTGAAGAATAGTTAAATCCTTTAATAAACATTTCAGAAGAGTTGCCTTGTTAGAAATTTGAGATATTAGGGCAAAAGGATTTGGCCATATGAGTAATTAATCTTTAACAGATGTTCTTATTACCAAGGGAAAAACTATTTAGAGAATTCAAACATACGTAGGAACTTCACACAGATATATAGGAAAGGTAATTGTAGAATTTAAGACTTTCTGACAAAAAAGATTTGGTCATAGGCATAAAAATTTTAAGATATTCTGACAAAGAGATTTGGTTATACACAAAACTAGTATTTAACAGATCTTCCTATTAGCAAGGGAACACTTTATTTTTATAGAAATCATACATACAAAGGGACCTTAGACAGATATACGTATAGTAAAGGTAATTATGGGAAAAGTAATTATCTTGGAAGCTATAAGCAGTATCATTACCTTAATGACGCTTCAACTGGAATTACAACAGAAGATTACAGGCTCATATTTCTCAAATTTTGCAATCGTAAAATACAAATTAGTTTACGCTTAATCAGAGGCTTACTAATATGAAATCGATCGATGCAATTCCAACACGAAGTAGTTTCCCAGTTTTGTATATGAAAACTACAATAAAAAAAATAAATAAATAAATAAGTAAACAATCCTTCTCGTTCTTTGATAATGAACATCCCTGAGGCCTGATCATCGCACAATTTGAAGTCGAGCGGAAACTCCATTTCCGCTGCCGTGAATATTGCTGGCCTAGTAACATTTGGCATACCATTCCATTTCATCTCGCATCCTTCTCTCTCTCTCTCTCTCTCTCTCTCCTCTCTCTCTCTCTCTCTCTCTCTCCTTGGTCATAATCTAGAGAGAGAGAGAGAAAGAGAGATATATACTCAATATGAACAAGGTAAACCCTTGGTGATAATAGGGGGAGAGAGAGAGAGAGAGAGAGAGAGAGAGAGAGAGAGAGAGAGATTATCTCAATAGGTATAAGGCAAACTCTTGGTCATAAGCTAGAGAGAGGGAGAGAAATTAAACTCAATACTTAGAAGGCAAACCCTTGGTGATGAGAGAGAGACCTTACAGACCTTACAGACTTTACATCTTGTTCGGGTTGCCCCAGGTCCCTCAGTGTGAGGCACCTCTAATGTCTACCAGAGAGTTGCTAGTACATCTTCCGGTATATTTTGCATCTTCCAATCTTGGATGGTCTGGGATGCAGTTTAGATATTTGTCGAGCTTATTCTTAAACACATCTACGCTCACTCCTGATATATTCCTCAGATGAGCTGGCAACGCATTGAATAGACGCTGCATTATCGATGCTGGTGCGTAGTGGATTAATGTCCTGTGTGCTTTCCTTATTTTTCCTGGTATAGTTTTGGGCACTATTAATCTACCTCTGCTTGCTCTTTCTGATATTTTTAGTTCCATGATATTTTCTGCTATTCCTTCTATCTGTTTCCATGCCTGAATTATCATGTAGCGTTCTCTTCTCCTTTCTAGACTATATAATTTTAAGAATTGTAGTCTTTCCCAGTAGTCAAGGTCTTTAACTTCTTCTATTCTAGCTGTAAAGGCCTTTTGTACACTCTCTATTTGTGCAATATCCTTTTGATAGTGTGGGTACCATATCATATTGCAATATTCAAGTGGACTACGAACATATGTTTTATAAAGCATAATCATGTGTTCAGCTTTTCTTGTTTTGAAGTGCCGTAACAACATTCCCATTTTTGCTTTACATTTTGCCAACAGAGTTGCTATTTGATCATTGCATACATGTTCCTATTCATCATCACACCAAGGTCTTTAACTGCTTCCTTATTTGTGATTGTCTCATTATTAGGTCCCTTATATGCATATAGCTTTCTTTCTCTGTCTCCATAATTTATTGATTCAAATTTATCAGAGTTAAATACCATCCTATTTACCTCTGCCCAATCATATACTTTGTTAAGGTCTCTTTGTAGAGCGTTTCCTATCTTCATCACAAGTAATTCTCTACTTATTCTTGTGTCCATCTGCGAAACTACTCACTACCGAATCCTTAACATTATTGTCTATGTCTTCAATCATAATAACAAACAGTATTGCAGCTAACACCGTACCTTGCGGCACACCGGATATTACCTTGGCTTCATCCGATTTCTCGTCGTTTGCAATAACTATCTGTTTTCTGTTGTGTAAAAATTCTTTTAACCATCTTCCTACTTTATCCACGATATTGTGTTTTCTAATTTTCTTCGCTAATATATTATGGTCTACTTTATCAAAAGCTTTTGCAAAGTCTAAATAAACCACATCTGTTTCATTTCCGCTTTTCATATTTTTGAATATGTTCTCACGGTGGACTAACAGTTGGGTTTGTGTACTTTTTCCGGGTACGAAACCATGTTGTCCTTTATTAAACAAATTATTTTTTATTAAATGTTTCATAATATTTTTCTTCATTACCCTTTCATACACTTTCATAATATGTGATGTTAGACTCACAGGCCTATAATTACTTGCCTCTAGTCTTGATCCACTTTTGAAAGTAGGGGTAATATATGCTAATTTGTGCTCATCATAAATCTTGCCTGTATCTACACTTTGTCTTAATAATATTGCAAGTGGCTTTGCGATAGAATGAACTACTTTCTTTAACAAAGAGAGAGAGAGAGAGAGAGAGAGAGAGAGAGAGAGAGAGATTACCGCCATACGTAGACGGCAAACCTTTGGCAGAGAGAGAGAGAGATTACCGCCATACGTAGAAGGCAAACCTTTGGCAGAGAGAGAGAGAGAGAGAGAGAGAGAGAGAGAGAGAGAGAGAGAGAGAGAGAGAAGTTACTGTTATACGTAGAAAGCAAAGCCTTGGTCATAATCTAGAGAGAGAGAGAGAGAGAGAGAGAGAGAGAGATTCCCGTCATACGTATAAGGCAAACCCTTGGTTATAAACCGGCAACTTAATATAACCCACAGACACTCGACAAGTGAGGGAGAGAGAAAGAAAAATATACACTTTTAATGAAGAAATCTGAGCACGCACTATTCTAACATCTTAATTAATCTCTATTGGAATGCACCTCTGAATAGCAACACTGTAAACCTCAGCTTCGAGATCAGCGTAAGAGAACCTTATATAATATTCCGTTTGAATCCCGTCGCTTACGAAACCGGAAGCTGTGTCATTTTCATTTCTGCTAAAAAAAAAAAAAAAAAAAAACCGCAAAATAAAGCAAAAATGAAAAGAACGCGGCCCCCTACTACAAAAAAAAAAAAAAAAAAAAAAAAAAAATGAAACACACACACACAAAAGAGAACGTTCCCCGTCTTCGTTCTGTCTATTTTGATTTTGAAGGAAATCCATAAATTCATATTCTTTCAATTTTTCCTTTACAGTCCTCCTTAACCTCCACATCTACAGGTCTAGATCTTCTGCGTTTCGTCTAACTCGACAATCACCACCACCATTCATAACTCCTAACACTTCCGTCCATTACTACTACTACTCTTCCTTAAAATAAATAAATAAAGAAAGAAAAAGAATCTCGTAAAAAGAAACAATCTCGTTCTCAAAAAAAAAAAAAAAAAAGTCTTTACCGTCCATTACTACTACTACTCCTCTTCCTTACAAAATAAATAAATAAAAATAAATAAATAAATAATAAATCAATAAAAAAATCTCGTAAATATAAAATATCCTCGTTCGAAAAAAAGATCTTGAAAGTCGTTACTACTACTACTCCTCTTCCTTACACAATAAATAAACAAATAATAAATAATAAATATATAATAAATAAAAAATCTAGTAAAAAGATAAAATCACGTTTAAAAATAAATAAATAAATAAATAAATAAAAATTCTTTACCGTCCATTACTACTGCTACTTCTCCTCTTCCTTAAAAAACTAAATGAATAAATAAAAAATAAAGAAAGAATCTCGTAAAAAGAAAAATCTTGTTTAAAAAAAAAAAAAAAGTCTCTACCTTCCATTACTACGTACTACTACTCCTCTTCCTTAATAAATAAATAAATAAATAACAAATAATAAAAAAAATCTAGTGAAAAGAAAAAATATTTATAAAAAAAAAAAAAAAAAAAAAAAAAAAAAAAAAAAAAGGTCTTTAAAATCATAAGCACATCTCACTACTTGGCACACGAAAGTGACAAGATGTTTGAACTAAGCCAGAGAAGAAATGCCAGGGTGATTTAGCCAATTAGACAAGCTTTGAACTTGAGCAGGGCAGAAGAGACCAACATTTTAAAAACCAGGCTGGGTGGCGAGTGCATATCAACCTCGAAAGGATATGGAGCAGAGGAAACAGAAAGAGCAGCAAATGAGGAAAAAGTGGTTCAGACTGACTTGCTATCTTTTTATTTTTTTTTTTTAAGTGTCCCAAAATAAACCAAGATTTTATCTGAAAATCAGGACACTGCTCATATAAAAAAGTGCAGTAAACACATAGAAGAATTAAAAACAAATTAAATTACATCGATTCCCATTACGCATAAGGAAACTCTGACACCAAAAGTTACATACTAACAAAGCAGAATAAACTCGCAGAAGACAAGAAAGTTAATCTCTCTACCTACTTAAAAAATTTTAACATTTGTAAAATAAGTGTAAATGATACCTTTAGAACTCTCAGCCACGGCCCAGTGAAGGCCTGCGTGGTTGGCACCTATTGCGGTGCCAGCCGCAAGACAACGACTAACTTTAACCTTAAATAAAATGTAAACGACAGAGGCTAGAGGGCTGCAATTTGGTATGTTTGATGACTGGAGGATGGATGATCAACATACCAATCTGCAGCCTTTTAGCCTCAGCAGTTTTTAAGATCTGAGGGCGGACAGACCAACCAACCTTCGGTTAACTAACTTTAAAAACACCAGCGACGTCAAATCTGATTTTGAAGTGATACACATTCACGCACATGAGGGGCGGGCCAGAGTCACTCCTCTCTCTCTCTCTCTCTCTCTCTCTCTCTCTCTCTCTCTCTCTCTCTCTCTCCATGACATGCGACGTGCAATATTAGTATAATCACCGCAACATCTGAACTCGACCATAAACATCATTTCCGCTTACACGACCGTCACTCCCATATGGATATCGAGGAGAGAGAGAGAGAGAGAGAGAGAGAGAGAGAGAGAGAGAGAGAGAATATCAAGCAATTTTTTACATTTTTTCTGTTAATAATTTGACATCGACGAGGAAATAATACATTGCGTCATAATTCGAGAGAGAGAGAGAGAGAGAGAGAGAGAGAGAGAGAGAGAGAGAGAGAGAGAGAGAGAGAGAGCGCGCTTCTGCGGTAAGAATTATAGAGAGGAAACCGTCTACGACGGAAATCATATAAAGAAAAGGAGAGAGAGAGAGAGAGAGAGAGAGAGAGAGAGAGAGAGAGAAAGCGACAATAACATCATTCTAGACGAGAATACGAGAGACAGCGTGAGTGACGGAAATTACAGAAAAAGCTGGAGAGAGAGAGAGAGAGAGAGAGAGAGAGAGAGAGAGCCCTCTCATAATGCATCCACTTAAGAGACATCCCACGCATCCTTGAAGTGAGAGAGGGATGGAAAACATATCCTGTTTAATTCAATTAATGTCCACTTGTACCCGCGTTATCCTTAGGGTACGTTAACCATAATATGAAAATAATATTTCAAATGTATTTTTTAAGTAAAACTATTCTTCAAGGTT
>NC_061094.1:72113861-72116993 GCF_015104395.2 Macrobrachium nipponense | reverse complement strand
GATAGGATTCTTTTGTTTGTAACAAATGAAGTAGACCCACCAAAAAATTAAATGAACAAATAAAATAAATCCACAAAAGACGTAAATTAAAAAATACTACTCAGAAAACAACAAAGAAACAAATAACAAAAAAGTTGTTCGTTACTAGGTATCCCATTACCGATAGGATTCTTTTGTATATAATAAATGAACGTAACCAACAACAAAATAATAAATATAGAAATAAAATAAATCCATAAAATATGTAAATAAAACTATTCAGAAAACGACAAAGAAACAAATAACAAGAAAGTTGTTCAGGAGTAAGTATCCCATTACCGAAAGGATTCTTTTGTACATAACCAACAACAAAATAATAAATATACAAATAAAATAAATCTACGAAAAAAAGGACCAAAAAAATATATATATATATCAAATGCCGATCGAGAGTAAAGCATTACATTACACGTATTCCCCCAAAAAGGATTTCCAAGGCTTACGGGTCAAAGAGCAATTTCAAAATGCACCTTCCGGGGAGTATCATCATCCCGGAGGTTCTCTCTCCCCCCCTAACCCCCCAATAACACATCCCCCACCCCGGGGGAAACATAAAACGCCCCCGAGACGGGCATAAAAGTATTGGGAAGGCGAGAGAGCAAGTAACGGTAAAGATTCAATGACAAGTACTGTATGAGGTCAGACACTTCCTCTGTCAATGTATGCATACATCTTGGACCTAACTGTTTATTGTAATTAAAAATGTATGCATATATCTTGGACCTAACTGTTTATTGTAATTGAGAATGTATACATACATTTTACCTAACTGTTTATTGCAATTAAGGATTTATGTATTATCTTGTACCTAACTTTTTATTGCAATTATAGATGTCTGCATACATCTTGTACCTAACTGTATATTGTAATCATGGATGTATGCATATATCTTGTGCATAACTGTTTATTGTAATTAGGGATGTATTCATACATCTTGTACCTAACTGTATATTGTAATTATGGATGTGTGCATACATCATTTACTTAACTGACTATTGCAATTGTTGATGTATGCATATATCTTGTACATAACTGTTTACTGTAATTATGGATGTATGCATAGATATTGTACCTAACTGTTTATTTCAATCATGGATGTATACATACATCTTGAACCTAACTGTTTATTGTAATTATAGATGTATGCGTACATCATAAACTTAACTGTTTATTGTAATCATGGATGTATGCATATATCATGTACTTAACTGTTTATTGTAATTATAGATTTGTGCATACATATTGTATCTAACTGTTTATTGTAATTATGGATGTATACATACATCTTGTACCTAACTATTTGTTGTAATTATAGATTTGTGCATCCATATTGTATCTAACTGTTTATTGTAATTATGGATGTATTCATATATCTCGTAGCTAACTGTTATTGCAATTATGGATGCATGCATTATCTTGTACCTAACTGTTTATTGCAATTATGGATGTATGCATACATCTTGTACCTAAAAATTTATTGTAATTATGGATGTACTCATATATTTTGTACCTAACTGTTTATTGCAACTATGGATGTATCCATACATCTTGTACCTGTTTGTTGTAATCATGGATGCATTCATATGTCTTGTACCTAACTGTGTATTGCAATTATAGATGTATAAAAACACCTTGTAGCTAACTGTTTACTGTAATTCTGGATGTAACTGTTGATTGTATTTATATATGTATCTTTTTATGAGTCATTATTTGCCATTATACAACTATTGAAGTTGGACAACAGAAAAGGCGTATCTTGTCATTATTCTATCTTTAACAGAATACAAGAATTTTGACAAGGTAAATATTACGACCAGGCAACAACAAAAAATTCAGAAAGTAACGTAAGATTCACTCTTTAAAAAGAAGACACCCTTAGAGAGAGAGAGAGAGAGAGTGTCTCTGAGTTAAGTATTATTTTCCTAGACGAGAATACGAGCCAGAGAGTCTACGACGGACGGAAATTGTCGAAAAGGGTGGAGAGAGAGAGAGAGAGAGAGAGTGCATAATAGCTAGGAATGCAGCCTTTCGAAACCTTACCCCTACCCCAGGGGGCAATCCAAGCACCGTCTGCTGAATGTGACCTATACGCATTCTTTCCCCTTCCTCCTCCTCCTCCTCCCTCACTTCCTCCTCCTCTTCTTCCACTTCCTCCTCCTCTTCCTCTTCCTCCTCCTCCTCACAAAGGTAAGAAGAAAAAGAATAAGGAAAACAAAAGAAAAAAAAAAAAGAAAAAACGAGTCCTTTTCACTCCGGCCCAGCGCGCTTGCGCGCCGCCATGTGGGCGCTGTCTAAGCACCGCTCTCATACCGTTGTTTTTTTTTTTTTTTCTTTTTATTCCCCTCCTCGGTAGTCAGGCAGAAACTGAGATTGCCTTCGGACAGCGTCGCAACAAGTGACTATTCTCTGTCTCCTTCCCCTTTTTGGCTGTATTCCAGGAAAGAATATGGAATTGAAGTCCAAGGCCAAGCGCTGGGACCTATGAGGGCATATAGCTGAAACGTAAATTGAGAGTATAAAGGTTTGAAAGGTGTAACAGGAGGAAAACCTTAAAGTAGTTGCACTTTGAAACAATTGTTAGGAGAGAGTGGAACGTTAGATGGAAGAAAGAGAATATGAACGGAGGGACAGTAAACAGGAATGAAAGGGGTTGTAGCTAGGGGCCGAAGGGACGCTGTAAAGAACTTTAAGTAAATGCCTATATACAGTGCACTTCATGAGGTACACTGACGACACTATCCCCCATGCGGGAATTTGCTGTATTCTACGTTTTTATTTTTCTGTAATTCAAACCAAAAGCATATTCATGATAATAGATCAGTATCGAACTTTGAAACTTAAAAAGAATTAAATAAAAAATAACACAGAAAGAAATTGGAGAACAAATATACGATCTTTTGAAACTTGAAAAAAGGACACAAATTGGAATAAAAAATACATCGATCTTGTTTGAAACTTGAAAAATAATAACACACACAAATTGGAGAACAAATATATCGATGGTTGAAACTTAAAAAAAAAGGGACATAAATTAGAGAACAAATATATCAATCTTTGAAACTTAAAAAAAATGACAAATTAGAGAAAAAATAC
>NC_061094.1:72101361-72111361 GCF_015104395.2 Macrobrachium nipponense | reverse complement strand
AAATAAAAAAGAGAGTAAATGAAAATAACAAAAGAATAAATAAATAAAAGTGGAAATTGTTGTTGCGTAACAGAAGCCTCCCGACATGAGATCACAGATATCTCGGAAGAAATAAAGGAGATATCAGCAGTTTAGAATACGTCCCTACCTTGGAGAGAGAGAGAGAGAGAGAGAGAGAGAGAGAGAGAGAGTAATAACCACGGCTTAAACAAATGAAACTGACACTCAAAACTCAAGTTCATTAGTTAATTGAACTGACCATTAGTCTGTAATGAAAAAAAATTTTTTTAGCAAAAAAACTAACCAGGTACATAACTAGCCCTGTAATCCTTAACTACGGCACTCTACCTCCCTCTGTGTTCCCTCAATCCATTGACTCACAGGCTGAAGAACAAGGCTATAACGTTAATTAATTGATGGAATAAAATTATCAACTGGTGGATATCAAGATCACTATTAAGGGATGAAATCTTACCATCTAATAATGGCACAAATATTTCATCATTAACTGATGGAAAAAGATACTGTTACCTGGTACAAAATGTTTCCCTTCACTAAGGGAACAGAAATATATAAGTTTGTGAATAAAACCAATAATACCTGTAAAACCAGGTTTCCTTATTAAACCCCGACAGCCAATATGGCAAAAATCAAATTGATAACTTGACATTTTTTTTTGGAATTGTAAAAGTAGAATGGACTTGAAGAAGGATATATGTAACTCTTATAATAAAGAGGAATTTAAATATAGGGAAATAATCAGTCACAAAAGGCACCGAAAGGGAAAAAGTAAAACGAAAACTTCACATATTTTTTGGAACTATAAATGTAGTATGAACGAAAAAATTAAATTTCACTCTTGCTAAAAAAAAGAGGAATCTTAAACATCGAAAAATCCCACCTTTGGTCAGACCAAACTTGAAGAGTAACAATAATTCGCAGTAAAATTAATGAAACCCAAAAAGAAGGAACCATTGGAAGAGTCAAGTGAATTGAACGAAAAACTATAAATTTCATTCTTGTTAAAAAGAGGAATCTTAAACATCGAAAAATCCCATCTTTGGTCAGACCAAACTTGAAGAGTAACAATAATTCGCAGTAAAATTAATCAAACCCCCCCAAAAAAGGAATCATTAGACTAGTCAAGTAAACTGGACGAAAAACTATAAATTTCATTCTTCTTAAAAAGAGTAATTTCAAATATCGAAAAATCCCATCTTTGGTCAGACGAAACTTGAAGAGTGATAATAATTCGTAGCAAAATTAATTACACTCAAAGAAGGCACCATTGATGAAAGAGTCAAGTGAGCTGGACGAAAAACTATAAATTTCACTTTTTTTAAATATCGAAAAATCCCATCTTTGGTCAGACCATCAGCCCAAACTTCAAGAGCAACAACAATTCGTCGTAAAATTAATCGCAGCCCCAAAAAGGCCATCAAAAAGGGAATGATTCACCTCCAGCTCCAACTGTTTACGAGCGAACAAACAAACAAACAAACACACGTCTTCAAGTGCCCAAATAAGCTGCTGGTTCAGTTTCGTTGTTTATTTGCGAGGTCGGCTAAGGCAGCCAGAACCCGGATGCCTTTGGTGAGGTGAGATGAGGTAGAGATGAGATGAGGAGATGAGGGCGAGATCTGAAGTGGGAGTTTTACGTTGGGTTAATCTTCCATTTCTTTTGTGAAATGACCAGATTAATAAATAAATAAATAAAGATAAAAATTAAAAATACGCCGAAGTTTCTATACAGCCTATATAAGACTCTTAGCCGCGGCCCTACAACTTTCAGCCACTGCCCAGTGGGTAGCCTGTGTTGTAAAAAAGAAAAAAAAAATATATAAATAAAAACAAAAATAAAATCATAAATTAAAAATTCGCCGAATTTTCTATACAGCCTATAATGCTGTATGAAACTCTTAGCTGCGGCCCATGGCACTTTCAGCCACTACCCAGTGGTAGCCTGTGTTGTAAAAAAAATTAAACAAAAAAATAGAAATAAAAATATAAACTAAAAATAAGCCTAATTTTCTACACATCCTATAATGCTGTATGAAAATCTTAGCCGCGGCCCATGGAACTCTCAGCCACTGCCCAGTGGTAGCCTGTGTTGTTGGTACCTACAGCATTGCTAGATGCACGACCATGGCTAGCTCAAACCTTTAAATAAAATCAAATCTACTATGCTTAGAGGGCTGTAATTTGGTATGTTTGGTGATTGGAAGGTGGATGATCTACGTACCAATTTGCAGCCCTCTAGCCTCAGTAGTTTTCAAGATCTGAGGGCGGACAGGAAAAGTGCGGACGGACACACAAAAAGGCATCTCAATAGTTTCTTTTACAGAATACTAAAAATAACTGTTTATACTTTTTAACTGACACGCAAATGCTCTTCTACTATTTTTATTTCTCCCTTAGCACGCTTAAGATTTGGCCGACTACTCAAATAATCGGCATATAGAATATATAGAATATACAAGGCGTGATCCGACCTCCAGCTCACTCGGGCCACGTGCTAAAATCTATGGTCAAATAGTCCGTCCTTTCACGAACGAAAATTAAAATATGCTATACGTTATTAGAAATAATTTTTCTGTACTGTTTAACATGCACATTATTCATTTTTTACATTTTCATCCTAGTAAATAAATAATAAATATCCCATCCCGAAATTCCTGTATCTTTAACTCAACGCCAAACATCTTTCTCAGACCTTGTTATAAGCTTTTCCATATACCTTTTCTACCACCACCAAGAAGAACAACAAAAAACAATAACAAAGTAGCTTGTAGGCTCACTCCCCGAGCAAGCAAAAATAGAAAGGCTAATGAAAGCCAACGAGAAAAAATATAAGCATCGATTTCTGCGTTTGGTGCAAATACGAAGAAGTTGCTATTGCCTCCACTTCAGCGTCTATAGTTCTTCTTCTTCTTCTTCTTCTTCTTCTTCTTCTTCTTCTTCTTCTTCCACTCGAATATCTGTAGCTGTTGTTGTTGTTGTTCTTTTTCTTCCCTTCTATAGTTGTTGCTGTTGCTCTCCTTCATTTTCTTCTTCTTCCACTCCAATATCTGTACTGTTCTTCTTCTTCTTCTTCTTCTTCCACTCCACCAGCCATAGTTCTTCTTCTTCTTCTTCTTTTATAGTTCTTCTTCTTCTTCTTCTTCTCCACCATCTATAGTTCTTCTTCTTCTTCGTCTTGTCTTCTTCTTCAACTCCACCATCTATAATTCTTCTTCTTCTTCTTCTTCTTCTTCTTCTCCACCATCTATAATTCTTCTTCTTCTTCTTCTTCTTCAACTCCATCATCCATAGTTCCTCTTCTTCTTCTTCCACTCCACCGTCTATAGTTCCTTTTTCTTCTTCTTCTTCTTCTTCTTCTTCTATAGTTCTTCTTCTTCCACTCTACCATCTATAGTTCTTCTTTTTCTTCTATAGTTCTTCTTGTTCTTCTTCTTCTCCACCATCTATAGTTCTTCCTCTTCTTCTTCTACTCCATCACCCATAGTTCCTCTTCTTCTTCTTCTACTCCACCATCTATAGTTCTTCTTCTTCTTCTTCTTCTTCTCGACCACCTATAGTTCTTCGTCGTCGTCTTCTTCCATCTATAGTTCTTCTTCCACTAAAATATCTGTGGCTGTTGTTGTAGTTGTTCTTGTACTTTCCTCCTCCTCCTCCGGCTGTCGCCACAAGAGAAATGTAGGTCGCATTTATACTCTCCCTATCGGCTGTTGATATACTTCCAAGGTCTCCCTCCCCAGGTAGGACGAAGGTGACCTTCCGAGGCCGCGTAGCGGCGAAAGGGCCAGGCTCCCAGGAGGCGTCTTGCTTTCGTCAATGAACAACCAGGTCGATAGTCATTGATTAGGGTTCTTGCCGATACGAGCGCAGTCGGAAATAGCGGAAGTATGTAGGGTCGATGAACTTTTTCAAAGACTACTGCCCTTGTTATTTTAGTTTTGCTTTGGGTAAGAAATACTGGTTTTGGGTTGGGTAAAAAACAGTAGTCTTGGTTTTGGTAGGGTTTTGGGTTGGGTAGAAGACAGTAGTTTTTGGTTTGGGGTTTAAATAATGGTTTTGGGTTGGGAGAGAGAAAAAAAAACAGTACTTTAGGCTTGGGTACAAAATAGTAGTTTTGGGTTGGGTAAAAAAAACAGTAGTTTTGGTTTGGGTAATAAATAGTGGTTTAGGTTAGGGTAAAAAAAAAAACAGTAGTTTTGGTTTGGGTAATAAATAGTGGTTTAGGTTAGGGTAAAAAAAACAGTAGTTTTGGTTTGGGTAATAAATAGTGGTTTTGGTTTGGGTTACAAAAACAGTAGTTTTACTTTGGGTAAAAAATAGTGGTTAGGTTAGGGTACAGTAGTTTTGGTTTGGGTAATACATAGTGGTTTAGGTTAGGGTAAAAAAAAAACAGTAGTTTTGGTTTGGGTAATGAATAGTGGCTTGGATTGAGTAAAAAAAACAGTAATTTTGGTTTGGGTAATAAATAGTGGTTTTGGGTTGGGTAAAAAATAGTAGTTTTGGTTTGGATAAGGTTATTGGTTGAGTACAAGCCAGTAGTTTTGGTTTGGGTAATAAATAGTGGTTTTGGGTTGGGTAAAAAACAGTAGTTTTGGTTTGGGTAATAAATAGTGGTTTTGGGTTGGGTAAAAAACAGTAGTTTTGGTTTGGGTAATAAATAGTGATTTTGGGTTGGGTAAAAAACAGTAGTTTTGGTTTGGATAAGGTTTTGGGTTGAGTACAAGACAGTAGTTTTGGCTTGGGTAATAAATAGTGGCTTTGGGTTAGGTAAAAAACAGTAGTTTTAGTTTGGGTTTTTAAATAGTGGTTTTAGTTGGGTAAAAAAACGGTAGTTTAGGTTTGGTTAATAAATAGGGGGTTTTGGGGATTGGGTTGGGTAAAAAAAAAACAGTAGTTTTGGTTTGCGTAAAAAAAAAAAAAAAAAACTAGTTTTGGTATGGGTAAGAAAAAAAAAAAAAAATTTTGGTATGGGTAAAAAAACCGTAGTTTTGGTAAAAACAGTAGTTTTGTAGTTTTAGTTTTGTTTGGTAATAAATAGTGGTTTTGGGTTGGGTATAAAAACAGTAGTTTTGGTTTGGGTAAAAAACAGTAGTTTTGTAGTTTTAGTTTGGGTAATAAATAGTGGTTTTGGGTTGGGTATAAAACAGTTTTGGTTTGGGTAATAAATAGTGACTTTAGCTTGTGTAAAAAACGGTAGTTTTGTTTTGTTAAAAATCGCTTCTCAGTTGTTTCAGCAAGGAAAAAAAAGATTTATCTTTGATAAGTAAGCCTTTTTAGTATTCTGTAAGAGAAACCTTGGAGAATGCTATTTGTCTGTCCGTCTGCACTTTTTCTGTCTACCCTCAGATCTTAAAACCTACTGAGGCTAGAGGGTTGCATTGCTATGTCGATTATCCACCCTCCAATCATCAAACATACCAAATTGCAGCCCTCTAGCCTCAGTAGTTTTTAGTTTATTTCATTTAAGGTTAAAAGTTAGCCATGATCGTTCTTCTGACAACACAACACACAGGCCACCAAGGCATGAGTGTTTCATGAGCCACGGCTCGTTCAGCATTATGCCAAGACCACCGTGTTGCAGTTGCTTCAACTCGATAAATAAATACGTTTTTTTTTTTTTTTTATAAAATACGCCATTAGGTATGTTTTTTTTTATACCTGCCATGTCACATACAGATGCCGACTGGTTTAGATAAATATAAAACCTTATGTTCACATTTTTCGGTCGAATAAAAAACTAAGGGTTATTGTTGACAATGATGTAAAATATATCTGCCATTTCACATACAGACCTCGACAGGATAATTTCACAGAAAAGTGATTCGATCACCTTGAAATTTGATCAATTTGTCAACCGGTCGCACCCGAGCTTAATAAAGTATGCCATAAAAATCTTTAGGTTACTTTCCTATGATAAAAAAAAAACGACCATGAGAAAAACATAACCATAAAAATATCTTGTAAATTACATCGTTACATCGTTAAACCCCTCCAAAACCCCTCCCCCCAAAAAAAATCATTATCGAAAATCTTTTGACGGCGTTGTAATGGAAAGTCCCTGAACGATACATCTTCGATCACCCGTGATTGGATGAGTTTGTTGCGGGGGGAGGGGGGAGGGCGGGGGGGGGGGGGGGAGGGGGGGGGGGCGGTTCTTTCAAAAGAAATGTCAGGCAGCGAAGTCGTCGATCGTAAGAATGCAGGAAATTCGGTGCCATTCCGAATATATCTCTAAGATACATCTCACGCCATTAAAGATAAATTTCATACCAGAAAAAGACATGTGAGTCAAGAATAAACAATTACACAATCTCTTGCCACTTCTACGTTGTAAAAGCTCGTAATATTAACAGTTATTCAAAAGTAATTCTAGATTAGCTTTCTTAAAAAAGGAATATTATAAAATAGCGTTTCAAGTTGTGTCTTTCTGAATTAACGTAATCACTAAATCCCTATCCACTGCGGTCGATCTGACACTCAAGTCAGAATAATGAGTATTTTTAAAATTGCTAATTGCTTGGAACGAGAGTAGAAAGCAAGGAAAATAAGTACCTTCACTAGTCATAAAATTGCCATTTTTTAATTTTTTTAAAAGGAACATCTCTCTATATCCTAGTCATGAAATGGCTATTTCTAAAAAGTTTGTTTTTTAAAGGTTTGAAAGGAAAATATCTATATATCCTAGTCATAAAATTGCTATTTTTAAACAGTTTTTTTTAAAAGGCTCGAAAAGAAAATCTGTATCGTAGCCAAAAAAGTCAATTCTGAAAAAAATATATATTTTTAAAAGGCTTGAAAGGAAAATCTCTATATGTCCTAGTCATAAAATTGCGTTTTATTTCAAACAGGTTTTTTTAAAGCCTTGAAAGGAAAATTTATGTCCTAGTCATAAAATGTCTATTTTAAAAAGTTTTTTTTTTAAGGCTTGAAAGAAAAATCTGTATCGTAGTCAAAATGTCTATTAAAAAAAAAAGAATCTTTTTTAAGGCTTGAAAAGAAAATCTCTATATATCCTAGTCATAAAATTGCTATTTTTAAACAGTTTTTTTTAAAAGGCTCGAAAAGAAAATTTCTATATATTAGTCATAAAATTTCTATTTTCAAACAGGTTTTGTTTACAGGCTTGAAAGGAAAATTTCTGTATGTCATAGTTATAAAATGTCTATTTTTAAAAAGTTTTTTTTTAAGGCTTGAGAGGAAAATGTGTATCGTAGTCAAAAATTTTTATTTAAAATTTTTTTTCAAAAGGCTTGAAAGGAAAATCTCTATATATCATAGTCATAAAATGGCTATTTTCATAAAAGGACCGCAAAGAAAACGAACGACTTTTGGAAACGTTTTATAAAAATTAATGCGCTACAAATTTAAGTCCAGCAACCGAATCACTAACGTTTCCAAATTCATCTTTCATCTTTATGAAAAAAAAAAAAAAAATAAATTAATAAATCGCCTCAAACGACAGAAAATGATTTTGGGACTCATTACATTTTTCACTCGGGTTCAGCGTCGCAGCTGAAGATGCCTGCAGTTTCCCACAACAAAATTCAACTAGAATTAAAAGCGAAGAGTCATTTTCTGAAAAATCATTTCGGAAATAAATAGACGAAAGGTCACGAAATGAAGATACAAGGACACTCCATTAAAATAGTTTGTGTATTTATTTATTTTTTTTTTGTTAGTGTACTGCCCTTTCTCTCTGTCCTGCACTAAACGTTTCTCTCTCTCTCTCTCTCTCTCTCTCTCTCTCTCTCTCTCTCTCTCTCTCTCTCATTAAAAAGATCTCCATTAAAAATTGTTAGTGTATCTGTGGTTTTTTTCCTCTTCTAGTGTACTTATCTTTCTCTTTGTCCCATCCCAACAATTTCCTTCTCTCTCTCTCTCTCTCTCTCTCTCTCTCTCTCTCTCTTTCCCCTAAACAGGTTAGATTATTATTACTTTTTTATAGTTCTACTTCAGAGTAAACAGCTTTAGAAAACGGCTTTCAGGTTTATTAACTCTCCAGCGATTCACCTCTTATGTAATCTATAAAGACTAGTACACACTCGGTACCTCTGGCCCACAACCTTCCCTTCCCCCTCCCCACTCCCCCATCCTAAATCCGCTTGAGGGAGGGGCAGGGATGTCCCCCACCCACCCACATACCAGGTCCCTAGGCTCTGGTGGGAGGGGGGGGATTATGATATACCTTCCTCCATTTGCTTAAAGTGGAGAGTACAGTTCTTTTTCTTCGATCTGGTTTATAACACTAACTCTTTTCTAACAAGGGGTTACAGCAACCTTTCATTTTTCTTACAGGGGGTTACAGCACCCTTTCTCTTTTCTTACAGAGTACCTATGTTTATTAGAGGGGGTTACAGCTGAGCGTGTCTTTTTAAAAGAGAGGGTTACAGCTGAGTATCTATTTAAAAGACAGGGTTACAGGTAAGTATCTATTTAAATTAGAGGGTTACCGTTTAATATAACTGCTTAAAAGAGGATTACATCTAAGCATCACTGCTTAAAAAAGAGGGTTACACCCTCATCTCTGCTTAAGGGAAGGGTTATAGCAACAGCTCCTACTTAATATAGGGGCAGGATTACATTTAAAAACCCTCTTGTAACCTTTTCAGATCAGTATAGCTAAGTGAGCACACGATGTCTCCTCGGATGGACTAACAAGTCTTTGGGACATTTTAATCCTTGTAACTCCTTGTAACATTCTCTCTCTCTCTCTCTCTCTCTCTCTCTCTCTCTCTCTCTCTCTCTCTCATTAATAATACCTCCATTAAAAATGGTTTCTGTATCTGTAGTTTTTTTCTCTCTCTTTCTTCTAGTGTATTTTTCTTTCTCTCTGGCCTGTCCTAAAAGTCTCTCTCTCTCTCTCTCTCTCTCTCTCTCTCTCTCTCTCTCTCTCTCTCTCTCTCTCTCAAAAGAGCTTGCCTTACTTCCTGCAATATTACCGGAGTCACGAAGTCAATCTCTGCTGGAGAGTTTCAACCCCACCACCCCACCCCCCGCCCCCCCAAAAAAGTCTGGTTTTGGTGACCGCGGGTCGCGTGTTTACGACTATGGGTGTCCCATTCCATTACCTCACGAATTGCCTGGGTGCTCGAATATTCTAAAGTCATCCCCCCACCAACCACAACCCTTTCTTTAAGATGCTGTATAGTCCTTGTTGCATTCGTGTTCCAAGGCTTTGGAATGTATCGGTGATTTTATTGTAACGTAAATTGTAAGTGATTAGAGAACACATAATATAATTTAGTTGGTGTTATTTTTCGTACTGCAAATTTCAGTTGAGGTACAAAACTTTTTGACAAGAAGAAAAAAAAACATTCCACGTAAAAAATATAACATTTGGTGTAATAAAAACATAAACATTCCATGTAAAAAAATTACATTTGATATAACAAAGATTTTAACACCCTCCCCCCAAAAAAAGTCGACGTAAAAAAATAACATTTGACGTAAGCAAACATTTGAAAAAAAAATCCACGTAAGAGGAAAAACATAAGACGTAAACAATCATTTGACACAAAAAAAATCACCGTAAAAGAAATAACATTTGACGTAAAAAAAAAAAACCATTTGACAAAAATAGAAAAAAAAAATTTCTCGTACAAAAAATAACATTTGACGTAGAAAAACTTTTTTTTTAATAAAAATCCACGTAAAAAATAACATTTGAAGTAAAAAAAATTTTTTTCAAATCACGTAAAAAATAACATTTGATGTTAAAAATATATTTTTTTAAATCCACGTAAAAAAATAACATTTGACGTTAAAAAATTGAAAACAAAAAATTCTACGTAAAAACAAAAACATTTGACGTAAAGAAAAAAAAAATAAGACAGCAAACAAAACAGAACCGGCGATATTTTCGCGAGGGATCACGGTTGATCATCAATGACGCTGGAATTAATTAGCGAACGAACCGCAAAATATCTGTTGACATCTTAGAGGATTATTCGTCCAAGGTTAAAATTTATTTTTCCCTCCGACT
>NC_061094.1:72096394-72100861 GCF_015104395.2 Macrobrachium nipponense | reverse complement strand
AAGGAAACTGAAGGAATGATAACAGCGCACAAGATCAGGCCCTAAGAACCAGATATATTCAAAGAACGATAGATGGAAATAACATCTCTCCCATATGTAGGAAATGCAATACGAAAAATGAAACCATAAACCACATAGCAAGCGAATGCCCAGCACTTGCACAGAACCAGTGCAAAAAGAGGCATGATTCAGTGGCAAAAGCCCTCCACTGGAGCCTGTGCAAGAAACATCTGCTACCTTGCAGTAATAAGTGGTACGAGCACCACCTGAAGGAGTGATAGAAAATGATCAGGCAAAGATCCTCTGGGACTATGGTATCAGACAGATAGGGTGATACGTGCAAACAGACCAGACGTGACGTTGATTGACAAAATCAAGAAGAAAGTATCACTCATTGATGTCGCAATACCATGGGACACCAGAGTTGAAGAGAAAGAGAGGGAAGAAATGGATAAGTATCAAGACCTGAAAATAGAAATAAGAAGGATATGGTATATGCCAGTGGAAATTGTACCCATAATCATAGGAACACTAGGCACGATCTCAAGATCCCTGAAAAAGAATCTGGAAAAAATAGAGGCTAAAGTAGCTCCAGACTCATGCAAAGAGTGTGATCCTAGAAACGGCGCACATAGTAAGAAGAATGATGGACTCCTAAGGAGGCAGGATGCAACCCGGAACCCCACACTATAAATACCACCCAGTCGAATTGGAGGACTGTGATAAAGCAAAAAAAAAAAAAAAAAAAAAAAAAAAAAAAAAAAAAAAAAAAAAAAAAAAAAAAAAAAAAAATAATAATAATAATAAAATCTGAGTGGGGATCATTCCTGTTTGTCCACCCTGGGTGGGGGCTTGGGTAGGTGGGGGATAGGAGGTGTAGAGACATGACAATCCACCCTCCTCTTGCAAACCTGTTTGTCCTCCCCAGGAGGGGGCAGTGTAGGTCGGGGATAGGGAGTGTAGGTGAGACATGACACATCCACCTTCCTTTTGCAAACTTGCTTATCCTCCCCAGGAGGAGGTGGGGTAGGTGGGGATTCGGGAGTGTAGTGGAGACATAACATGATCCACCCTTCTCCTGCAAACCTGTTTATCCGTCCCAGGAGGGGGCAGGGTAGGTGGGGGATAGGGAGTGTAGGAGAGACATGACTCATCCTTCCCTCCTCTTGCAAACCTGTTTGTCCACCGGGCGGGGGGGGGGGGGGGGGGATTTATATATGATATAAACATCTGCATCCAAAAAGTGCGAATAATTCGAGAGGCTTGAATGGGGCTCTGGGTGTTACAATGCCAAACGTATCTGTCCAAAGAAAAATAGAAATAAATTAATCAGCAGATTCCAAAAGATCCAACCATTCTATTTTGCGAGACGGGAGCCGTTAACTCAGAGCGAATTATCCCCCGAAATTGCAGCAAATCTCAGAACTACAGCCACAATCATGTGTTCTGAAGTCGATGCAAAGGGGGTGAATTCCAAAGCGCAAAACAGAGCAGTTCGGTAATGTATTCCCCCTTTTGACACTGGTTCGGCCTCTTTCATCTGTTGTGGTGTCAATTATCTCACGGCATAACGAACTGACCTCCATTGTGTGGGCGAGGCCGAATCAATCGCATCTTGTTATTTTTTTTCCAGTTTGTTATCCGGGAAGATTATTGTTATCAGTGTTAATAGTTCCGGAAAAAGTCAAAGTATAAATATCGTGTATGTGATTTATAATTAATTGTTATCAGTGGTCTGGTCTGGCGTTTTGTTAATAGTCCAGGAATAAGTCAAAGTATAGTCGTGTATGTGATTTATAATTTATCATTACGCCGACCATATCGGATACGTTTAGGTGATATTTACATTAATAATGCTTATCAAAATGTGATAGAACGTTTATTCCACCAAGAGTTTAAACAATTTTATATTATATTTTAAATTTATGAACAGCTAGAGGTATTAAATTGGATTTGACGCAACTGACTATAATGAAATCTCCTTCGAGAGGACGCGAGACTTTTTGGTATTACGTAATAGTAAAATTACATAATAGAAAATTAAGGAAAAACAGAACCAAAATAACGCAGACGCTCCTGGATTATATTCAGAGCCGCAATGAAAGATGAAAACTGGCGTCCCAAAAAACTTTTATTTTAAGCTCTAGAAACCAAAACATTTCCATTTTTAGAGGCGCCGTTATTTTTAGCAATCTACCAGGACAGTAGGGCAGAATGGAAGTCAGGAAGGGTAAAAAAAAAAAATCAAATAAAGTTCAAAAGCTGTGATATCCTGTCCGTCTGGACGACTTCCCTGTTAAGAAAAAAAAGTGATATGGGAGATGGACAGTTATAGACAGGATCCACTAAAACATATATATGTGGGTCACGGGTATAGTGACAGAGGTCTGTAAAAGATAAGCAACGAATGAAAAGTGTACGTCAAATATTAGTATCAAGAAAATCTCATTATTATTATTATTATTATTATTTTTTTTTTTTTTTTTTTTTTGTTTTTTTTTTTTTTTTTTTTTTTTTTGCTCTATCACAGTCCTCCAATTCGACTGGGTGTATTTATAGTGTGGGGTTCCGGGTTGCATCCTGCCTCCTTAGGAGTCCATCACTCTTCTTACTATGTGTGCCGTTTCTAGGATCACACTCTTCTGCATGAGTCCTGGAGCTACTTCAGCCTCTAGTTTTTCTAGATTCCTTTTCAGGGATCTTGGGATCGTGCCTAGTGCTTCCTATGATTATGGGTACGATTTCCACTGGCATATCCCATATCCTTCTTATTTCTATTTTCAGATCTTGTATTTTATCCAATTTTTCCCTCTCTTTCTCTTCAACTCTGGTGTCCCATGGTATTGCGACATCAATGAGTGATACTTTCTTCTTGACTTTGTCAATCAACGTCACGTCTGGTCTGTTTGCAACGTATCACCCTATCCGTTCTGATGCCATAGTCCCAGAGGATCTTTGCCTGATCGTTTTCTATCACTCCTTCAGGTTGGTGCTCGTACCACTTATTTTACGGCAAGGTAGCTGATGTTTCTTGCACAGGCTCCAGTGGAGGGCTTTTGCCACTGAATCATGCCGCTTTTTGTACTGGTTTCTGTGCAAGTGCCGGGCATTCACTGCTATGTGGTTTATGGTTTCACTTTTCGTATTGCACTTCCTACATATGGGAGAGATGTTATTCCGTCTATCGTACTTTGAACATATCTTGGTTCTTAGGGCCTGATCTTGTGCCGCTGTTATCATTCCTTCAGTTTCCTTCTTTAGCTCTCCCCTCTGTAGCCATTGCCAATTGTCATCGCTGGCTAGTTCTTTAGTCTGTCTCATGTATTGTCCGTGCATTGGTTTGTTGTGCCAGTTCTCTGTTCTTTCTGTCTTTCTCCTGTCTCTGTATATTTCTGGGTCTTCGTCTGCTTTTATTAGTCCTTCTTCCCATGCACTCTTTAGCCACTCGTCTTCACTGGTTTTCAGATATTGCCCCAGTGCTCTGTTTTTCGATGTTGACGCAGTCCTCTATACTTAGTAGTCCTCTCCCCCCTTCCTTTCGTGTTATGTATAGTCTGTCTGTATTTGCTCTTGGGTGTAGTGCTTTGTGTATTGTCATATGTTTCCGGTGGTTTTCTGATCTATGCTGCGGAGTTCTGCCTTCGTCCATTCCACTATTCCTGCGCTGTATCTGATTACTGGCACTGCCCATGTGTTTATGGCTTTTATCATATTTCCGGCGTTGAGTTTTGACTTGAGTATCGCCTTGAGTCTCTGCATATATTCTTTCCTGATCGTGTCCTTCATCTCTTGGTGTTTTTTTTATATCTCCTCTTCCATTATTCCCAGGTATTTGTATCCTGTCTCATCTATGTGTTTGATGTTGCTCCCATCTGGTAGCTTTATCCCTTCAGTTCTTGTTACTTTGCCTTTTTGTATGTTGACTAAGGCGCATTTTCTATTCCAAACTCCATCCTGATGTCCCCAGATACAATCCTTACAGTCTGGATTAGGGTATCTATTTCCTTGATGCTCTTACCATACAGCTTGATGTCGTCCATGAACATCAGATGGTTGATTCTGTTACCTCTTTCTTGAGTTGGTACCCGGCATCCATCTTCTGTAGTACTTTTGTCATGGGAATCATGGCTACTACGAAGATAGTGGGGGACAGTGAGTCGCCCTGGAAGATCCCTCTCCTGATATTAACCTCTGCTAGTCTTATTCCAGAGCTTGTAAGTATTGTATTCCAGTTGCGCATTGTATTTTTGAGAGAAGCTGATGGTATTTTCCTCTGCCCCATATATTTTCAGGCATTCTATTAGCCATGTGTGTGGTATCATGTCGAAGGCTTTCTTATAGTCTATCCATGCCATGCTTAGGTTGGTTTTTCCTTCTCCTACTGTTCTTCATTACCATTTTGTCTATCAGGAGCTGGTCTTTTGTGCCCCTACACTTCCTTCTGCAGCCTTTCTGTTGGTGGGGGAT
>NC_061094.1:72076394-72091394 GCF_015104395.2 Macrobrachium nipponense | reverse complement strand
TCTTGTGGTTTCTTCTCTCCATTTTCTTTTTGAAGGACAATGAGAATTTTTTTTCTAGACAGAAAACTCACATGACAATTTTTTTTTATTTTTTATTCTTTTATTTTGTTAATTTTTTTTTTTGCTCAACACAACCACAATGACGACAGACGATGTTTTTATTTTCTTCAATAAAAGTTTAGTGGGTCCTTTTTTTTTTTTTTTTTTTTTTTTTTTTTTTTCTTTTTTTTTTTTTTTTTTTTTTCGGCGTTTTTAATGTCTTCAAAGGAAGTTCGGTGTCCTTTTTCGGCTATGGTTGTGTTTCGAGACTCAAGTGGAAAAAAAAAAGGAAAAAAAAAGAAAAAAGAAAAAGTGGCCGTGTTCTAAGACTCGTGAATAAAAAAAAAAAAATAAAAAATCTGGCCTATGTTCTAAGACACGAGAAAAAAAAAAAAAGAGAGAGAAAAATGACATTCGCGAGTGGAATTAACGCTGCGTTTCTCGTCAAGTTTGTTTTTCTAAAGCTTGCTCTTTTGTACATAAAGTACACAAAGTTGCTGACTTTTATTTTGTTTTATTTTTTCTATGATTTGCATAAAATTTACCAACACGTCACTTTTAACAAATACGGAGCAACTTTTACTTGTTGGTTTAGCGTCCGCAAAAGCATATTACCAACTCTCCAATAGTAAGAGATCTACCCTGTATTATTCCGAGGTGAGAATTTCAACTACATCAGGCCACAGAACCTATTATTTTAAGTGGTACAAGTTAAAAAAGTTGAGTGTATCTGAGTTTAACCAGACCACTGAGCTGACTTACAGCTCTCTCCTGGAGCTGGCCCGAAAGGAAGGGACAAATACTATTTTTCGTGGCTAGGAAACCAATTGGTTACCTAGCAACGCGACCTACGGCTTATTGTGGGAGCCGAACCACCATCGAGAAATTCTTTCACCAGAAATACTAAGTGGTACGAGTGGAAAGCACTTTGAAAAACTCAAAACAATACAATTAATTAGAAGGCCAAAGAACGGTTAGGAATAAAGCAAGAAAGGAGGAAAAAAAGATCGTACTGAAATAATATTGAAATGGCTAAAACAAAAAATTCGGCTCGAATATGTGAGACGTACTTTATAAAACTGACGGAAGGAGGAAAAAGATTGCATTAATATTCAAACTGCTAAAACATTATGCTCGAATAATATGAGAACGCACCTCATAACAGACGATGACAAAATTGCCATCCATTCGAACCTATTTCATTCTTTCTAGTCTGGTCTTTGGACCGTCGACGAGAAATCTAGAATAAATGTAAACAAAAATTGTCAACATCACACTTGCACCGAGTCCATTATCCAACTAATTTCCTATAAATCGAACCATGACCTCCAAAGCTATATTAATTCATTAGTACAAAGCTCTAAGCATTAGAGGAAACAAAGAATCACAGAGCTGTCAAAATTCCATCTCAATGTCCTAACACCAATCCTTGTCATTACAGATTTCCCTCTTCCTTTCTCTATCTCATCACCTCCCCACCCCCCCCCCCCCCCCCCCCCACCCCCCCCCCCCCCCCCCCACCACTTGAGACCCCTTGACTTGGGTTGGGGAGTACAGTTTAGGGTAAAGGCGGACGATAAGGGAATATTTCTTCGACCGTTTTTTTGCACACGGTGTATACCAATACAACGCGCATGTTTTTGGGAGGATATCTATACGTATACAATACATCACATCTATATACTATAATATACACACACACAAAGTTCATATATATATATATATTATATATATATATATATATATATATATATATATACTATATTCATATAATATATATATTTATATTATATATATATATATATATATAGAATGACTGGTTAAAAGATTAGGGCCTTGGAATCGACATTATGGGTCCCAGAGATTAGAGCCCTGGAATCGACTTATGGGTTCCAGAGACTTGGAATCGACCTTACAAGGCCCAGAGATTAGGGCCCTGGAATCGACCTTACGGCTCCCAGCGCCTAGGAGCCTTGGGCCAAAGTTACTATATCCCAATTCCAAAAGATTAACCTCCCCAAAAAAAACAAACATCGTAATCCCTTTTAACTCATTCTCTCGAGAGCTTATTCTCGAAGACCCATTATAAAAAATGTGGATTTACGATCGCCTTAATGAGCCAGCCTTTGGCTGATCTTCTGTCAAGCGACAATGAACCAGATCGGTAACCGAGGCATAAATAATTTTCTTAAATGGGCCGTAAAATCTTAAAAGTCTTGAATATCTTAAAAGTCTTAAAAAGACTACGGGCGTCGTGGCTTACTTGAATATATAAGCGCTGGTGTTGTCGTGAATAGAATGTATATTTTTCTGTATTGAAGTTTGCTTATAAAAGTAATTGTGAAAATAACAGTATTACTCCTAAGACATTGTCAGGAAGCAATGATGGGAATATTGAGAGAGAGAGAGAGAGAGAGAGAGAGAGAGAGAGAGAGAGAGAGAATGTTTAAATGATCTGTAAGTTTGCTAGAAAATAAGAATATTAGAAAATATAGCACGAGAGAGATGGTAAATATTCTCTAAGTCTGCTTGGAAAATATTAAAACTGGAAACAGTGACGAATGCCGAGGAGAGAGAGAGAGAGAGAGAGAGAGCGAGAGAGAGAGAGAGAGAGAGAGAGAGAGAGAATGCTTCTTCTCAGCACGATGCCACTTCACTTCTTCTCATCAAACTGAAAACTGCTTATCTCTTCCTGCCCTTCCCTTTCCCAACAAAAGCACCTCTCACAATAAACCTTTTTCTCTGGACGAGGAAATATATATCATCTTTTTCTCTCCTTTCGACAAAGTATTTGGACACAATGGAATTCTCCAATTCCCGTCCCTGCAAAGGAAGCGTCGAAGAATAGCGATGCAGAATGGCTTCGCGTGTTCGAAAGTCTCAAATCTTGTGTATATAAAATCTTTTCTCACTACCATATTGGGAGTTATTCATTTTTCCGTTATCTACACAAACAGCGCGTGCTGAAGTTGATAGAAATCTAAAATGGCAATTTTAACAAGCTCTATTTTATATCCTAAACCACCAAAAGGATTTTAACATACGATCTCGTAATCAAATGTTGCACATTTTTTTTTTTATAGTTATTAACATCGGCATTTTTTTCATACAATTTCTTTTATAGCTTAATTCACCTCAAGGATTTTAAAGCTCGATATTGTAATCAAATTTCGGACATATGGTTTTTAATTAATGCATTTGATAAAAAAAATATATTTTTTAATTCTGTATACATTACTGTACTGTATCACTAAAAAAATTACGTACACTTTTCACTTGTAGATTACCACCCTTATATATATATATATATATATATATATATATTATATATATTTATATAATATATATATATATAGATATATATATATATATATATAATAATTAGTTATATATAATATATACTGTAATGGCAATAGCAAACGGAGAGAAAAAGTGAAATGCGGAGTGGTTTGCTAGACCTTTCGTTTTATTTTTACTGTACTTTACAGAGCAGAAGTTAAGTCGAAAGGCCTAGCTAACCACTCGTGTTTCCACTTTCCCCCTCGTGGAATTTGTCTTTATATATATATATATATATATATATATATATATATATTATATATATATATAATATATGCAGGTTCGTTTCCCGCTACCGGACGTCATAATTTCATATTTCTTGCACTCACTAGGATCTTGAGACTTGGCTTTGTAGTGACAAGCGTACCTCACACCGCCCCCAACCCAAAATAAAAAAAAAAGAAGGGCTATTACAATTCCATTACATAAGCAAACGAAGGTCCTAAAGCCATTCCTTTCTTATCCTTCGCTTTGTAAAGGTTAATATTCCTGTTTAATCTTAAATTTTGTCATTTTAATGTCACCTTGTAAATAATTTTAGTTTTTTTAGTTCTTAAACAACTAGTTCTTATGAATAACTTTAGTTTCTCATGAATTCCTTTTTAAATTAGCAAGTACACTTTAATTTAAGTTTATATATTTTTATAAATGTGAATTATTTTTATATTACAGACTGATGATGATGTGTCAGGATAGCACGAAACATTTCTTAATATGCTCTTATTGATCTTCTGAGTTTGCTGTAACCCTACTGTGATGTATACATATATGCATTACATTTAGAATCTACTGATCACTTTTCACACAGAACATATGAAATTGTAATAGCCTCAATGGCCTCTTAACTTCTTGATTCTATGCTTTTTTTTTTTTTTCTTTTTTTTTTTTTTTTTGATACGCCTGTTCACTACAAGCCTGAAGATCCAAGTCAAGAAATTTGATGAAGAAATTGTGATGTCCTGTCCTCCGATAATCACAAAGAGGTGATGTTGCCGACCTGACCCGAGACGGATTATTGGACCCGAGGTTCGTTTCCCAGGACAGGACATCAAAATTACTTATTCAAATTTCTTAGACTTGGAAAGCTTTGCAGTGACAAGCGTATTCAAAAAAAAAAAAAAAAAAAAAAACAAAAAAAAAAAAAAAAAAAAAAAAAAAAGGGCAAAGAATTCAAGAAGTTAATAGGGCATTGTGGCTATTACAATTTCATATATATATAATAGTATATATATATATATATATATATACATACAATATTACATACGTTTGTATGTATACACTGCATCAAACCAACCGTTACCGAATTGGTTATTTACACGCGAACGCTGCTTCACACATTATTCGCTTTCACAGATCGGAAATTTCCTTTTAGTCTTTTGACACTGGTTCGGCCTCTTTCATCTTGTTGTGGTGTCAATTATCTCACGGCATAACGAACTGACCTCCATTGTGTGCGAGGCCGAATCAATCGCATCTTGTTATTTTTTTTCCAGTTTGTTATATCCGGGAAGATTATTGTGTTTATCAGTGTTTATAGTTTCCCTAGGTTAAAAAGTCAAGTATAAATAGTCGTGTATGTGATTTATAATTAATTGTTATCAGTGGTCTGGTCTGGCGTTTGTTTTGTTAATAGTCCAGGAATAAGTCAGAGTATAGTCGTGTATGTGATTTATTTAATCATTACGTCGACCATATCGGATACGTTTAGGTGATATTTACATTAATAATGCTTATCATAATTGTGATAGAACGTTTATGCCACCAAGAGCTAACAATTTTTATATTATATTTCAAATTAATGAACAGCTAGAGGTATTAAATTGGATTTGACGCAACTGACTATAAATGAAATCTCCTCAGAGGACGCGAGACTTTTAGGTATTACGTAATAGTAAAATTACATAATAGAAATAAGGAAAAACAGAAGAACCAAATAACGCAGACGCTCCTGGATTATATTCAGAGCCGCAATGAAAGATGAAAACTGGCGTCCCCCCAACATTTTAAGCTCTAGAAACCAAAACATTTCCATTTTTAGCGGCGCCGTTATTTTTAGCATCTACCAGGACAGTAGGGCAAGAATGAAAGTCAGGAAGGGTAAAAAAAAAATCAAATAAAGTTCAAAAAGCTGTGATATATCCTGTCCCGTCTGGACGACTTCCCCTGTTAAGAAAAAAAAAAGTGATATGGGAGATGGACAGTTATAGACAGGATCCACTAAACATATATATAGTGGGTCACGGGTATAGTGACAGAGGGCTGTAAAAGATAAGCAACGAATGAAAAAGTGTACGTCAAATATTAGTCTCAAGAAAATCTCATTATTATTATTATTATTATTATTATTATTATTATTATTATTATTATTATTATTATTATTATTATTATTGTTGTTGTTGTTGTTGTTGTTTTGTTGTTAAGCAGACCCTCTCTCGAGCATACTTTATTCAAAGTAATGGCTACTTCAGCAGCGTACCACTTGTAGAGATTCTTCTCTGATTTTCGAATAGCGGCTTTTCCACTTCTTCAGTACTACTTAATAAAGGCTTAAAGAGAGAGAGAGAGAGAGAGAGAGAGAGAGAGAGAAGAGGAGAGAGAGAGAGAGTAGGAGGAGAGAGAGAGAAAACGTTAATGACTTCGATGACTATGATATCACAGTTTATCCGTAAGAATTGAAATATAAAAAATAATATTATATACACTGATCCTGCATTTGAAATGACCTCCATAGGCCGCTCAGTACTATAGCCTGTTTGAGTAGTACTGAAAAAGTCGCTATTCGAAAAATAGAGAAGAATCTCTACTTCAAGCGTAACGCAGCTGATGTAGCCATCACTATTAATTAAGCATTATTATTATTATTATCATCATTATTATTATTATTATTATTATTATTATTATTATTATTAATCAGTAGATGAACCCTATTCATATGGAATAAGCCACCACACGGGGCTATTGACGTTCAACCAAAACTTCCAGAGAATAAGGTGCGCATTAACATAAGGCAACGGGAAACCACCACCTCTACACACAGTCAAACAAGCAAAGCATCGAGGTACAATTCCCTTTAATTTAAAGTTGTTCATTATACGCTACAGTACATAGGCCTACTGAGGCCTAAGCGGGCGGGAAGACCTCGTGCTGAACTAAGTCAAATACTGGCGTATGGGAATAAAATGCAAGTGGGAATTAATTAGAGAAACTGTATACAACGTCTGCTCTGATTCAACCAACATATTGTTTTTGTGTGTTGTTCAATGTTTGTCTATTGCAATTCTAGACTGCATTCTAACGCAATATTCTAAATAAACAACAATTAATAAATGAAAATTAAGTAAATATATGGAAACATAAAAAAATAAATAGATAACATGACTTCCGCTACGTATTACTTCAAATGAACACATTATTTGGAAGATTGAATACCAATGACCCTGTGATCTTGTTTCATGTGAATAGGGTTCGTCTTCTGAATAATAATAATAATAATAATAATAATAATAATAATAATAATATAATAATAATAATAATAATAATGGAATAGCTTTCGGGAATCGGTACATTACATAACTGTGGATTTGTTTCTACATTTGAAGACTCGTGCTACTATGAGGATTTTTTGATAATAATAATAATGATAAGAAAAGCATCTAAGTGCGATTCGTTATTCCATTTTTAATAAACATAGGTGGTTTAATTTTGTAATTCAATTCCAGTTTCATAAGGAAAGATTATAACAATATATTCTGTCCTCATTGTCAGTTGTCAGTCACAATTCTAGAAGGATATATGACGCTGTCTTCATTGAATTCATAGAATTCATTACACTTTCTCGTCATTTGGGATGTCTATAACGAATACACGATGCCATAACAGTCGCAGCGTAATAAGTATAACAGAATGCCAACGGAATATCAAGAGAAAGTCCAGACTTACGGAATAGTTAGTTACACCTTCCAGGCCTCCATAGGAATGGATAAACTAGCCCGCGTGCATTAGTCCAAGAAAATCAAAATAAGCGCTGGAAGCCACCATAGCCACTAAACACTATTACATTATGGGCATTTTACCTTTTCTACGCCACGTAACATTAACAGGGGGACTTGAGATACGAATAGTAGGCCTGGAGAAAACGGGAAGAAAAGAGTAAAACAAGTGCGGTGTTAATATCGAAAAAAAATTCAGAACTGTGATCTCCAACGTAAATATGATATGGGGTGCCTTGTTGGTGGTATTTGGCTCGAATTCAATAAAACTGGTGGCATATTGTTCATATATCTGTTTTCCTTATCATACACTGTACTCTGCACCTAGTGAGTGAGTAAGCATTTATTGTAATGAGGATGACTGGATACTGAAATATAATTGCTTAAACATATAATATATATATATATATATATATATATATAGTATATATTATATATATATATATCAATAAATAGTATATATATATATATAAATAAAATATATATAGTATATATATATATATATATACTATATATATATATATATATATATATATGTGTATATATATATTGTGCTTAAAAAAAACACAGTAGAGTCACGTGACTTCATAGATAAGCGAATCCCACAGGAAGATGATAGTCAGAAATCCAAGCGCTTTCGTCTTTACTCAAACATTGGTCAAGGAGCTAATGAAGACCTTTCTCTCCAATTGTACTTCATTAGCTCCTTGAAAATGTCTGAGTGAAGACGAAAGCGCTTGGATTTCTGTACTATCATGTTCCTGTGGAATTCGCTTATTATATATATATATATATATATATATATATTATATCTATATATATATATATATATATATTACTATATATATATTTATATAGTATAACTGAATCACGAAAGTATGAACGTGATAAATGCATAAATAAAGGTATAAGCCAAAGAAGGAAAGTGAAACACTGGAGTATCTGTAAAATCTTTTTTTGACTCAACCTTCCTTTTACTTAGCAGACCGCCCAATGAGTCGAAAGATCTTGCAGCTACTCCAGTGTTTCACTTTCCTTCGTGACTTATAGTTTTATATATATATATATATATATGCTTAAAAAAAAACACGTAGATGCACGTGACTTCATAGAAAAGCGAATCCCACAGGAAAATGATAGTCAGAAATCCAAGCGCTTTCGTCTTTACTCAAACATTGTCAAGGAGCTAATGAAGACCTTTCTCTCCAATTGTACTTCATTAGCTCCTTGACAATGTCTGAGTAAAGACGAAAGCGCTTGGATTTCTGACTATCATGTTCCGGTTGGGATTCGCTTATATATATATATATATATATATAATATACTATATTATATATATATATATATTTATATGTATAACTGAATCACGAAAGTATGGACGTGATAAATGCATAAATAAAGGTATAAGCCCAACCCCGAAGGAAAGTGATACACTGGAGTATCTGTATAATCTTTCGACTCAACGTCCTTTTACTTAGCAGACCGAATGAGTCGAACGATCTTGCAGCTACTCCAGTGTTTTCACTTTCCTTCGTGACTTATAGCTTTATATATATATATATATATATATATATATATATAATATATATATATATTAATATTATATATATATATATATATATATATATATATATATATATATATATATATATATATATATATATATATATAGTCTCAAACACAACCCTCATGCAAAACCCAGGATAATGTAATCGCAACACCAATAAATGAACTGAAAACCACTTTTGGTTTGGACCAAATGATGGTTAATTAACGCCAACATAATTGTCTCTTAGATAACAAATATATAAACGTGATAAATATAGTAAGGAGATAATGTATGGGTCCTATACCTTTAATGGTTTTACGCAGTTTCACGCGGAAAAATTTCACACTAGACAGATCACTGGAGCCTTAGGAATTTAGGATATTCCCGGGAATGTAGATATACGTAATTGTTAAGGAGGCCGGTAATACTGTTATGTTTACGAAGGTAGATGGAACGATGTGGGGTATGGTATCTTTTTATTTGAATTTAAATTCAATTCAGGCAATGACTGTGTAAAATTTACATATTTTTTTAATATTCTTTAACGCTGCTTCAGAAGCTATACTTACCTTCCTTGGTTATCTATATCTGCATGATGCAGGAATAATAACCACACTAAAAATATTTCAAAATAAAGGAATAGTCGTGCAATAAATTTCTCGAACAAGTAACCGCCACAATAAAAAATATTGGAAATAAAGGAATACTTGGAAATAAAATCCCTCTAGAAAATAATAGCCCACAATAACAATAAATATTAAACAAAATGCTCGTGAATAAATTTTTTTCTAGAAAAACAATAGCAACAATAATAATAAAAATATTCAAAATAAGGAATACTCGTGAATAAATCTCTCAGACAAATACCACCACAATAATAAAATATTTAAATTAAATTAACACTTGTGGGAAAAAATCTCAGCAGAAAAAATAAAAGCCACACTAAAATATCTAAAATAACGGAACACTCGGACTATATCTCTCTAGAAAAATAATAACCAGGCTAAAACAAATTATAATATATATTTAAAATGAAGCGACGCTTGGAGTAAGAAGTCTCCATAGCAACGGCAGCGTATTCGCGTAGTCGCTATAAAAAATGAAAAATGTCCTTTGTCTTGAAATCTCTGGTTTAGTGGGAATGGCAATGAAATGAAATGGACATTATGGAGAGGGAAAACCTTCCCTAATCTCTCTCTCTCTGTCTGTCTGTCTGTCTGTCCTGTCTCTCTCTCTCTCTCCTCTCTCTCTCTCTCTCAGCAGAGAATTTCTTTCATAAGTTCGATAAATCAGCATTAAATACTCTTACATTTCGATGGCATAGGTCAAAGTTAAGCAGTTATTTCTCTCTCTCTCTCTCTCTCTCTCTCTCTCTTTATGTAGCAATACCACTCTACAGAAATTCTCTGCAATGCGACGGATACGACTTTCTAAGAGGTTAGAAGCCTTTTTTTTTTCCATATTATTATAACGACCAATCTGAATTGAAAGATGAATGTAGCACATAATCAATAAACACATCGCCAAGCTGCATAATTCAGACACGAAACCCTCCATAAAAATGGCAAATCAACCTCAATAAAAATAAAATTTTTTCAAAAAAAAAAAAAAAAAAAAAAACTTAACTCACAAAATCATTTCTTTGGTGTCTCTCTATTTTCTTTTTGAAGGACATGAGAATTTTTTTTCTAGACAGAAACTCACATGACAAATTTTTTGTTTATTTTTTATTTTTATTTTATTTTGTTGATTTTTTTCATTTTGCTCAAACACAACCACAATGACGACAGACGATGTTTTTATTTTCTTCAATAAAAGTTAGTGTCCTTTTTTTTTTTTTTTTTTTTTTTTTTTTTCGGCGTTTTTAATGTCTTCAAAGGTAAGTTCGTGTCCTTTTTCGGCTATGGTTGTGTTTCGAGACTCAGTGGAAAAAAAAAGAAAAAAGAAAATGTGGCCGTGTTCTAGACTCGTGAATAAAAAAAAAAAAAAAAATAAAAAATCTCGGCTATGTTTTCTAAGACACGAGACAAAAAAAAAAAAGAGAGAGAAAAATGACATCGCGACGGTGGAATTAACGCTAGCGTTTCTCGTCAAGTTTGTTTTCTAAAGCTTGCTCTTTTGTACATAAAGTTACACAAAGTTGCTGACTTTTTAGTTTTATTTTTTTCTCTGATTTGCATAAAATTTACCAACACGTCACTTTTAATACGGAGCAACTTTTTACTTGTTGTTTAGCGTCCGCAAAAGCATATTACCAACATCTCCAATAGTAAGAGATCTACCCTGTATTATTCCGCCAGGTGAGAATTTCAACTACATCAGGCCACAGACCATATTTAAGTGGTACAAGTTAAAAAAGTTTGAGTGTATCTGAGTTTAAACCAGACCACTGAGCTGACTTACTAGCTCTCTTCCTCTCTAGGCTGGCCCAAGAAGGATTACCTATTTTTTTTACGTGGCTAGGAACCAATTGGTTACCTAGCAACGGGACCTACGGCTTATTGTGGGATCCGAACCACATCGAGAAATTCTATCACCAGAAATACTAAGTGGTACGAGTGGAAAGCACTTTGAAAAACTCAAAACAATACAATTATTAGAAGGCAAGAACGGTTAGGAATAAAGCAAGAAAGGAGGAAAAAGATCGTACTGAAATAATATTGAAACTGCTAAAAAATTCGGCTCGAATAGTGAGACGTACTTTATAAAACAGACGGAAGGAGGAAAAAGATTGCATTAATATTCAAACTGCTAAAACATTATGCTCGATAATATGAGAAACGCACTCATAACAGACGATAACAAAAATTGCATCCATTCGAACCTATTTCATTCTTCTTTTAGTCGGTCTTTGGACCGTCGACGAGAAATCTAGAATAAAATGTACAAACAAAATTGCCAACTTCACTTCCATGAGTCATTATCCAACTAGTTCCTATAAATCGAACCATGATCTCCAAAGCTATATAATTCATTAGTACAAATCTCTAAGCATTAGAGGAAACAAAGAATCACAGAGCTGTCAAAATTCCATCTCAATGTCCTAACACCAATCCTTGTCATTACAGATTTTCCCTTTTCCCTTCTCTATCATCATCACCCCCCCCCCCCCCCCCCACCCCCCCCCCCCCCCCCCCCCGCCACTTAAGACCCTTGACTTGGGTTGGGGAGTTCAGTTTAGGGTAAAGGCGGACGATAAATAATTTGTTGGTGAATGAGGTCTGTTTACTCAGGAGGGATCTCTCTCTCTCTCTCTGAAATCACGAAGGTATTTGAAGTCCTCAAATCTCTCTCTCTCTCTCTCTCTCTCAGTGAAATAGGACAATAATAAACTGCACAACCATTAATGAACAAAAGGAGTTTAAATAGACTATTTGTACTTACTGCTATAATTGGTATCAGTTTGAAAATATTACACAGGTCGTTTGATAAAAAAAAATGAAAAGTAACGCTAATAACAAAGTCACTCTGAAAAAGATTTAAAACATAAATATATGATAGGACGAAATAAAGTAAATTACGTACAATAATTGACTACTATATAGGAAAAATGATATCACACATGGAGAAAAGTTCTTTAATGAGTTACAAACTCTCTCTCTCTCTCTCTCCCTCTCTCTCTTTCTCTCCTTTCGTTTTGCCTTTCACACATTTTCTTAGTCAGGAGATTAGGCCGAGCCTACATCATCTGAAGATGGCTCACACACTGTGCAAACTGTCTCCAATCAATGAGAATTCTGTGGCCAGATGGTTCGCAGGCTGTCATAACGGTCTCCATTGCGAATTCTGTGGCCTAGAGGCAGCCATAAATGTCCATTCATGTAGAACAAAGTATAGTTATCGGGTCGGGTTCATTGTGACTGAAGGCATAGCCGAGTCAGTCGCGATAACGATCCTTTGAAGCTGATTTCGCACAGGGAATATCGGTGGAGTACCGAATCTTATCATCATTATGATGCTATGGTTTCGTCTTTTGTGTGGGTCGCTATAGCGTTCCCGTGTCCGCTTAATGAACACGTCTTAACAGTTCCCGTGTCCACTTAATGAACACGTCTTAACATTTCCTGTGTCCACTTAATGGAAACATCTTAACAAACGAAGAGGAATGACGACCAAGAGAGAGAGAGAGAGAGAGAGAGAGAGAGAGGGTAAGAGGGTTTGGGGGTTTGGGGGTGTTCCTCTCTCGTGTAGACTCTTAGAACGTCCATTAAAATGAGTTTCTTTATACTCGGGTTCTTTTTCAAAACTTTCAGTCTCTCTCTCTCTCTCTCTCTCTCTCTCTCTCTCTCTCTCTCTCTCTCACTAATAACAAAAAAAAGTCTAAATGCCAAAAATTCCATTTCATAAATTTATAAAAAATTATAGAATACAAACGAATACAACACCAAAATATACCATAACTAACCTGAAGACGCTTAATTACACACACATACACATACACACAGACACACACACACAAACACACATTCTAAATTCAATTCATAATTTTTATTCGAAAGTTCTTCCTTTCGAGAGAAAATGACCTCCATAACTCGGCAGATCATAATTCTGAAAAGTGTCTGAATTTCAGGGTCGCATCTGCGAGGCCTCATTCTCCTGCTCCTTCCAGTCGGAAGTATATAAAAAATTCCAATTTGGAACATTTCTATATTCCCGATCGAATCGAAAATGGAATTTCGGCTTTTCCAAGCACTGGGACCCATGAGGTCATTCGGTGCTGAAGCGGAATTTGACAGTCAAGGGTTTGAAAGGTGTATCAGGAGGAAAGTAAAATGGAAGAAAGAGACTATAAACGGAGGTACAGTTTAAAAGGAATGAAACTCGGTTGATGCCAGGCACGCTGCCAAGAAACATTCAGTAATGCCTACAGTGCACCGCATGAGGTACACTGAAACTTTCTTACGTTGCAGTAACAGCAAACTTATGACTAAGTCTCGTAATGTTTGTGTGAACCAGCTAGCTTTTTTTTTATTTTTTTTATTATTGCATTAAATTCACTTGATTGCTAAAGAGCTGCTCTATTTTTTACAAGTAACTGCAAGGAAATTTTGAGTCTAGGTATGTAATTTATACATCGCATATTTCAATCATTTTATCACTGTAAAACTTAATTCCATCGATATAAACAATACTGAGGAATTTCTGTTGTTACACGCAAGACTTAACCGAAGTCCAAAGTTTATGACATTTATACCAATCTCGTTTTTGTTTCTACGTATAAACATTTCAAACCCGTAATCCTTGACATACGATGCTGCTGCAGTCTCATATCTCATCCATAATCATAAATAAAAAATTAAATAAATAAACCCAACAGCGAAATGGATTAGGGAACATTCCCAAATTATCACTCCACCGGTGTCAGACTTTTGCTGTCTAAACTCTTTGCCGGCCGGCGTAAGTTTGTTGTTATAAAAAGAAAAAAAAAGAAAAAAAATAATAATAATCGTTATTAAATGAACTCGTCAACTTCTTCCATTTCACCGCTAAGTTCTCAAAAAAGAAAAAAGTTAACTTCTTTCAACGAAGAAAAAAAATCGTGTGGTTAACTTTCTTGAGCTGAGATTTTTTTATCACGGTACAATGGGCAATTCCCCAGAGATGTTTTAGGAAAACTAACGATTTTGTGAGGTTCGTGTTATGTTCCTTTTTCTTTTCTTTTTCTTTATAATAATAATAATAATAATAATAATAATAATAATAATAATAATAATAAAAATAATAAAATAATAATAATAATAATAATAATAATAATAATAATAATAATAATAAATAATAATAGTGCGGAAAAAACTCTCTATCGCGAGAGTATATATGATGTTCTAAAGGGTCCACAATATACAAAGCGTAAGAGTCGGTGTATAATTTTTAAGACTTTACAAAAAGCTTTCGAACCCTTCCCTGAAGATGAACCCAGGGAAGTGTTCGAAAGCTTTTGTAAAGTACTTAAAAATTATTACACGGACTCTTAACGCTTTGTATTATTGTGGACCCTTTAGAACAAAATAATAATAATAATAATAATAATAATAATAATAATAATAATAATAATAATAATAATATTTATTTCAGCTATGGCCATAT
>NC_061094.1:72068894-72071394 GCF_015104395.2 Macrobrachium nipponense | reverse complement strand
GCCCGGATATTCCTTTTAGTCTTTTTTTTTTTGACACTGGTTGCGGCACTCCTCTTTCATCTTGTTATGGTGTCAATTATCTCACGGCATAACGAACTGGCCTCCTTTGTGTGCGAGGCCGAATCAATCGCATCTTGTTATTTTTTTTTTTCCAGTTTGTTAACCGGGAAGATAATTGTTATCAATGTTAATAGTTCCGGAAAAAGTCAAAGTATAAATAGTCGTGTATGTGATTTATAATTAATTGTTATCAGTGGTCTGGTCTGGCGTTTTGTTAATAGTCCAGGAATAAGTCAAAGTATAGTCGTGTATGTGATTTATAATTTATCATTACGCCGACCATATCGGATACGTTTAGGTGATATTTACATTAATAATGCTTATCATAATGTGATAAAACGTTTATGCCACCAAGAGCTAAACAATTTTATATTATATTTCAAATTGATGAACAGCTAGAGGTATTAAATTGGATTTGATGCAGCTGATTATAAAAGAAAACTCCTTCAGAGGACGCGAGACTTGTAGGTATTACGTAATAGTAAAATTACATAATAGAAAATTAAGGAAAACAGAAACCAAATAACGCTGACGCTCCTGGATTATTATTCAGAGCCGCAATGAAAGATGAAAAAAAAAACTGGCGTCCAAAACATTTTAAGCTCCAGAAACCCAAAACATTTCCATTTAGTCGGCGCCGTTATTTTTAGCAATCTTACCAGGACAGTAGGGCAGAATGGAAGTCAGGAAGGGTTAAAAAAAAAAAAAATCAAATAAAGTTCAAAAGCTGTGATATCCTGTCCGTCTGGACGACTTCCCCGTAAAAAAAGAAAAAGAAAAAAAAAAGTGGTACGGGAGATGGACAGTTATAGACAGGACTCACTAAGACATATATAGTGGGTCACGGGTATAGTGACAGAGGGCTGTAAAAATAAGCAACGAATGAAAATTGTACGTCAAATATTAGTCTCAAGAAAATCTCATAATAATAATAATAATAATAATAATAATAATAATAATAATAATAATACAATTATTATTATTATTATTATTATTATTATTATTATTATTATATTATTATTATTATTATTAATCAGAGGATGAACCCTATTCATATGGAACAATCCCACCACAGGGGATATCAACTTGAAACCCAAACTTCCAGAGAAAACGGTGCTCATTAACAGAAGGCAACGGGAAACCACCACCTCTACGCACAGTCAAACAAGCAAAGCATCGCGTACAATTCCCTTTAATTTAAAGTTGTTCATTATACGCTACAGTACATAGGCCTACTGAGGCCTAAGCGGGCGGGAAGACCTCGTGCTGAACTAAGTCAAATACTGGCGTATGGGAATAAAATGCAAGTGGGAATTAATTAGAGAAACTGTATACAACGTCTGCTCTGATTCAACCAACATATTGTTTTTGTGTGTTGTTCAATGTTTGTCTATTGCAATTCTAGACTGCATTCTAACGCAATATTCTAAATAAAAAACAATTAATAAATGAACATTAAATATATAAAAATATTTTAAAAAATCAAATAAGTAACACGCCTTCCGCTACTTATTTCAAATGAACACATTATTTGGAAGTTTTTATACAGATGGCCCCTTTGATCTTTCATGTGAATAGGGTTCGTCTTCTGAATAATAATAATAATATTAATAATAATAATAATAATAATAATATAATAATAATAATGGAGAAACAAATCCACAGTTATGTAAATGTACAGTCGGGCTCAAATCTCATGCGACATGATTCTTTTTGTATCATCCATATTCTCAGACTCAACGTGATGTTGCCAAGTAGTGCTATTTTTTTTATTTTTTTTATTTGTAATGTCATGCATGTCGAAAAGTTTGCGAATTCATAGCTAGCCTTATTTTCCTTATGGTTAAATAGATATGATCCCTTTTATGCATTGGTATAATTCTTAATTTGTGTGATTTGAAATGATTTTTTAATTTTTTTCATCTTTACGTTCTTCAGTTCAAGTGTGGTGTGATAAGATTAGCGGTGCCAGCAATGAAAGCACACTCAACATGCTCCTCGGACTGGTCAACATAACCATGTCTGCAAAATTATGACAGTAGACCTAATAAGCTCAACATTCATAACAACAATTTCAATGTAGGAATATGAATTAAAACAAGTTTTATTTGAATGTTGAAGATTTCGGCTGCGTTTAAGCTGCCTGTATGTTGGAAAATGTTTTATAGGTCTAAAAAAATAATCTAAGCCATCTGAAATGTAATCTGTTACTAATGAATTTATTTGTAGAGATCACCTGTTCTTTGAGGAATATGAATTACAACCAGTTTTCTTTGAATGTTGAAGTTTCAGACTGTGTTTAAGCTGCCTGTATGTTGCAAAATGATTTATAGGCCTAGAAAAATAATCTAAGCTTTCTGAGATGTAATCTTTACAAAAGTTTTTATTTGTAGAGATTACCTGTTCTTTGAGGAATAAAAGATGATGATGATTTTGAGGG
>NC_061094.1:72054429-72055894 GCF_015104395.2 Macrobrachium nipponense | reverse complement strand
TCAAGTCCTGTCATCTCTCTAAGGTATGAGATGCAAGGCCGAGGTATCAGCTAACCATTGAGCGACAGGCGTGAAGATCTTGAGGGAAAGTGGGGTGAGGGGGTGGGGGGGGGGGGTCGCGGGGGGGTGTGTGTTGATGTTGTGGTGTCTGTGGTGCGGTGTTTTTATTTTTTTTTGGAAAACTTTGGGGCGACTACGGGGACACAATTAATGAATATGAAGGGGAGGAAAATACACACACACACGAGACAGGTGTACTTATTGTAACGTATGAAAGAAACGAGGAAAAGATTGTATATAACAGAAAGAGATTACACCAGCTCTGAATATAATAAGAGAATATCATGTAATACGATCTTTAAACATTTTGGTGTTAAAAAATTTTCGTGCAATGAGATCTTGATTTTTCTTCTTTTTATATCTGGTAACCTTTGTCCTAGAAGATCTTTTTTATATCATATATATTCTTTTTTAGTTCGGGTCGATTAGGAGATGGATATGTTTTTCTCGCGGTCTTATATATTTTATATCATATATATAAATATATAGATAATATATATATATATATCTATATTATATATTAGATATAATAAAGTAAGGGGGAAAAGAACCAAAGAAAGAACTGTAAGCTCGAATGCATGAGAGAGAGAGAGAGAGAGAGAGAGAGAGAGAGAGAGAGGAGAGAGAGAGAGAGAGAGAGGGTGGAACACATCTGCCAGGAAATGCCTTGTCAGGTCGTCATGTGGCCTCAGGTCAGTAATTCCTGCTCCCTGTTCAGCCTTCGGGAAGTCCTCCGTAAATAGGAGAAGAAAGAACGAGAAGAGTGACTCATGATACGTGTGAGTAAATGAAAGGAGAAACGCAGCAGAAGAAGAAGAAAAAAAAAAAAAAAAGAAAAAGATCTCAGCTTTCCTTCGACGCAATAGTTTGATTTCTGTACAATGTACGCGTATAATCCAAGGTTCACCGAGTTAGATTAGACCTATCTTTTCGGTGCTCTCGGTATAATGCTGTATGATCCGACTGCCCATTGAAACTTTAACCACGGCCCGGTGGTGGCCTGACCTACATCGTTGCCACACGCACGATTATGGCTAACTTTAACCTTAAACAAAATAAAATAAAACTACTGAGGCTAGAGGGCTGCAATTTGGTATGTTTGATGATTGGAGGGTGGACGATCGACATATCAATTTGCAGCCCTTTAACCTCAGTAGTTTTTAAGATTGACCCACGGCCTGATGGTAGCCTAACCTACACCGTTGCCAGATGCACAATTATGGGTAAACTTAAAAACCTTAAATAAAATAAAAAACTAAACTGGAGCGCTAAAGGGCTGCAAACCAATGTAGTTTGATGATGAAGGCGGACGATGACATAGCCATTTGCAGCTCTCTAGGAACTTTCAATAGTGTAAGATCTCATGGGCGGCAGTTGGAAAAAGTGCGGACGGACAGACAAATCC
>NC_061094.1:72029429-72049429 GCF_015104395.2 Macrobrachium nipponense | reverse complement strand
CGAGAGTGAAACTTCTATCACCAGATATACACAGCTCTGACCTTTCAATGGAATGCACGAGAATCGAACTCGCGGCCACCGAGGTGGTACGCCAACACCGTACCAACCACGCCACTGAGGCGCTTTTGTTTTGTTTGTTTCAAGAATTTGAGTAAAAAGGTGGTGCTATTGTCAGGTGATTTTCGTACATAGGATATATATTACGTGAAGTATTTCCCTGTGATGTGGATATATATTACGTTGAAGTATTTCCCTGTGATGTCGATATATATTACGTTGAAGTATTGCCCTGTGATGTCGATATATATTACGTTGAAGTATTGCCCTGTGATGTCGATATATATTACGTTGAAGTATTGCCCTGTGATGTCGATATATATTACGCTGAAGTATTTCCCTGTGATGTGGATATATATTACGTTTAAGTATTCCCTGTGATTGGATATATATTACGTTGAAGTATTTCCTGTGATGTAAATATATATTACGTTGAAGTATTGCCCTGTGATGTCGATATTATTACGCTGAAGTATTTCCCTGTGATGTCGATATATATACGTTGAAGTATTGCCCCGTGATGTAAATATATTACGTGAAGTATTTCCCTGTGATGTAAATAGTATTACGTGAAGTATTGCCCTGTGATGTGGATATATATTACGTTGAAGTATTTCCCTGTGATGTGGATATATATTACGTTGAAGTATTGCCATGTGATGTGGATAAATATTCTTACACATAAGGTTATAAACCTGCGTAGGAGAGTCTCTGGCTGATAAATGAATGGACAATTTTGTGATAACTACGTAAATAGAAAAGTCTTAGGGAATACTTAGTATAAGAGTGATTACTTTGGACGTACGGAAGGAAATGAATAAGCTGATGAATGAAAAGGTACCACGAGATGATGACATTAAAAATCAATTCTGAATCTAACCTGGGTGTTGATAAACATCAATACCTTACGCCATTCGAAGATGGGACAGGAGTCTCTTTCATGTACACAAATAACCTATCTCTTCTATCAGTAAATGAATTTCTCTGTTGTGCTCAGAAAATATTTTTGGATCACCGAGAACCAACCACATTTTTCTCCGACTTGATTCCGGTACAATATTTGCATTAAGCATCAATAAAAAAAACTAGCGATGCCCAGATCCAATTTGCTTCGTGATTAATAAATTAATGAGCGAACTTCCCATGGTAACTGAATAATGAAAAAACGTGTGTTATTGGATTTGAGGTGAACAGTATACCAGTCTCGCTGTTTGCAGTACACAGGGAGTTTTATTGAGTTGTTAAATTGTTTGTTTGTTGTTCGTGAGAAGTCCACCTCAATTTGCATTAATTTTCTTTATGTATTGGATATAGAATTTAGGCCAAAGGCCAAGCACTGGGACCTATGAGGTCACTCAGCGCTCATATGCACATTGACTGTAAAAGGCTTGAAAGGTGTAACAGGAGGAAAACCTCAAAGCAGTTGCACTATGAAATAATTGTTAGAAGAAGGTGGAAAGTTAAGATGGAAGAGAGAATATGAAAGGATGTACAGTAAAATTAACGTAATGTGGGTTGCAGATTTTTTAAATGAAATCCTCATTAAGGTGAGTCCTATTGCCGCCACAGTAGTTTTTAAGATCCGAAGATCTGACGGCAGACAGAAAAAAAAAATGCGGACGCACAAACTATACAAAGCCTGCACGACAGTTTCCTTCTCAGAAAACTAAAATGGCTAAGAGTATGCATGCCGTTTATAAAAGAGAGAGAGAGAAGAATGAGAATGAGAAGACAGCACATCCCAAGAGGGAAATGCGCACTGCATTATTCTTCCGTTTCCTTTGCAGCTGAGGAAGAAATTTCGAGTCGGGAAATATGCAGGCGCAAGTATTCTTTCATTACGAGCGAACGTGACACGATTTCATATCCCCCCCCCCCCCCCCCCCCCCCAGCCCTTCCTCCTCCGTGCTCACAAATGCAAATTCTGATGGTTTTCATTTTTTAAATTATTCGTAGCCATTCGCTAATGCAACACAGAGATATACTACTATCCATTACTTTTTAATTCGCACAACGATAATTTACTACGATTCCCCTTAGAAGAATGGCAGTGTTCTTAGTAATGTCCCACTTTCTCCTACTGAGTTTATTTTCCCTCTAACTTGTTATATGGATCGTTAATGCGACGTAGAAAAATATATCTATTACTTTTTAATTCACACAACGATAATTTTTACTACGATTCCCCTTAGAAAAAACAGCAGTGTTCTTAATTTCACACTTTCTCCTACTGAGTTTATTCTCCTTCTCACTTATTTTATGGAAATTAACTTTAATTACTCTTGGCAATAAGAGTCTTTTTAACATTACACTTTCTCCTACAGGATTTACTTCATCATCTCTCAGAATCTTAAGTGTTCCACCTTGGAAATAAAATTCTTATCTGCATAACTGTCTCCAATTGCATTCCATTTTTTTTTTCAAGTAACCTTACCAATACTTTAAAGGAAAATTCTTGGCAACAATGTGGCCTTTTCCTACACTAGCAATTTCCCCCGTAATTTCTAACGGTGCAGATTATACAGTTGCCCAAAGTTTTTCCTTTTCTTTACATTTTAAGCTCTGGAAATGATAAATTTCCCCCACACTAAAATACTTAAGTAGAATGTTTCTAGATAGGTGGCTTCTCAGACTTTGATGGCTATAGCTTCACTGAGCTTCTGTCAGCAAAAAATTAAGTATATCTTAGCTTAACCAGACCACTGAGCTGATGAACAGCTTTCCTACGGCTGACCCGAAGGATTAGATATTTTTACGCGGCTAGGGACCAATTGGTTACCTCGCAACGGGACCTACAGCTTTTTTTTTTTTTCTTTTTTTGTGGAATCCGAACCACATTATATCTAGAGATTGATTTCTCATCACCAGACACAAATTCCTCTGACTCCACGTTGGCAGAGCGGGGAATCGATCTCGGACTGCCGAATCAGTAGGCGAGCACGTAAACCACTCGTCCGACGAGGAATTCTTATGTCAGTGGAATTCTTGTTTATTAAAGCATGATTAGTACAATTTCACACACTTACTAGCATGTATATATATATATATACACATACACATATATACATGTGTGTGTAGACCCATGATCAAACCTGGAACACACACACTAACAGTCATCATACCCGCCCTCCCAACCGGGCCCCCTGCCCCCTCCCCCCCCCCCCCCCCCAAAAAAAAAAAAAAAAAAAAAAAAAACAAAACGCCAACGAGAAATCTTCCAAAAAATCTTCCATCTTGTTATCAAGTCATGTGTCCGCCCTGCCATCTCACTCACTTTCGAGAGCATTACCTCGCAACTCGCCCTTCTCGCCAAGTCCCCCCCCCCCCCCCCCCCCCCCCTCAATCCCCCACCCACCTCTGTCTGAGGATTCGCGTTTTACATTCTTTCGCTCGTTTTGACCCCCTGTTGTGAAATGTGTCTTCATTCCTGCAGAGGAAACTGTCGAAGGAGATAATAGGTGATTGGAAAATAAAAATTGCTGGAGAATACTTTTGGAGATAAACGATGATTGGAAAATAAAAAATGTTGGAGAACAATGTTGGAGATAAACGATGATTGCAAAATTTAAAAAATGCTGGAGAATACTGTTGGAGGTAAACGATGATTGCAAAATAAAAATTGCTGGAGAATACTGTTGGAGATATAAACGATGAGAGTTTAAACAGAGAGAGAGAGAGAGAGAGAGAGAGAGAGAGAGAGAGAGAGAGAGAGAGAGAGGGGCTTTCCTTTCACAAGTCTAAACAGGGCGAGAGAGAGGGAGAGAGAGAGAGAAAGAGTTCCTTTCACAATTTAAACAGAGAGAGAGAGAGAGAGAGAGAGAGAGAGAGAGAGAGAGAGAGAGAGAGAGAGAGAGAGAGAGATGAAGGGGGGGTCGGGGGAGGTAGGGGAATTTCCCTAACAACTTTAAACCCATTATTTTGGAATAGAACTCTTGCTAGTAATGGGATTTCGTAATCGAGAGGATTTCTTTTATATGTTGCAATACTTCCGTCAATCGCCGCCGTTGCTCATACTTTCTTTTTGCCATCAAATTTATTGGTTACATATGTTACTCCTCCCACCTTTGTTTAATGTCATACATATGTTACTACTCCCACCTTTGTTTAATGTCATACATATGTTACTCCTCCCTCCTTTGTTTAATGGCATACATAGTTACTACTCCCTCCTTTGTTAATGCATACATATGTTACTACTCCCTCCTTTGTTTAATGTCATACATATGTTACTACTCCCACCTTTGTTTAATGTCATACATATGTTACTACTCCCACCTTTGTTTAATGTCATACATATGTTACTACTCCCACTTTGTTTTTAATGGCATACATATGTTACTACTCCCACCTTTGTTTAATAATGTCATACATATGTTACTACTCCCACCTTTGTTTAATGGCATACATATGTTACTACTCCCACCTTTGTTTAATGTCATACATATGTTACTACTCCCACCTTTGTTTAATGTCATACATATGTTACTACTCCCACCTTTGTTTAATGGCATACATATGTTACTACTCCCATTCTTTGTTTGGGTATGTCAAAACCTATATTACTACTCCCACCTTTGTTTAATGGCATACATATGTTAACTACTCCCACCTTGGTTTAAAGGCATACATATGTTACTACTCCCACCTTTGTTTAATGCCATACATATGTTACTACTCCCACCTTTTGTTTAATGTCATACATATGTTACTACTCCCTCCTTTGTTTAATACCATACATATGTTACTACTCCCTCCTTTGTTTAATGCCATACATATGTTACTACTCCCACCTTTGTTTAATGCCATACATATGTTACTACTCCCACGTTTGTTTAATGTCATACATATGTTACTACTCCCACCTTTGTTTAAAGGCATACATATGTTACTACTCCCTCTTTTGTTTAATGCCATACATATGTTACTACTCCCTCCTTTGTTTAATGGCATACATATGTTACTACTCCCTCCCTTGTTTAATGGCATACATATGTTACTACTCCCACCTTTGGTTAATGGCATACATGTTACTACCCCCACCTTTGTTTACTGGCATAAACAAATATAACAATAACTGAAGTAAACACATACGAAAACGAAACATTGGAAAACCGAGAGAGAAGTTTTCCATAACTTCAAGATCTGTGAAGATCGCCGTCCCTGAGGAAGCTCTGAATAATACTTCCAAATCTCCAGATTACATATGGCAGACTCCGTATTAAGGTGGCTTATGCTCAGATTTGAAGAAGAAGAATAAGAAGAAGAAGAAGAAAAGTACGAGTGCAGGATTGAGAGAGAGAGAGAGAAAGAGAGAGAGAGAGAGAGAGGAGGTGAGAGAGAGAGAGTCGAGAACTCAAGAGCCATGAAGGCTGATCATTCAGAGAGAGAGAGAGAGTAGAGAGAGAGAGGGAGAGAGAGAGAGAGAGTAGAGAGAGAGAATTCTAGTCCATGACGGTTAATAATTCTGAGAGAGAGAGAGAGAGAGAGAGAGAGAGAGAGAGAGAGAGAGAGAGAGATGAGAGAGAAATAGAATTTGCTTTTAGATCCATGAAGGCTAATAATTCTGACGAGAGAGGAGAGAGAGAGAGAGGAGAGAGAGGGGGAGAGGGGCGAGAGAGAGAGAGATTACCTTGACTTTTACCGATTCCGCCCATACTTAAACTTTACCAATCTGCCCAGAGAGAGAGGGAGAGAAGGAGGAATTGACTCAAACTTTTACAATCCTGCCCCATAAAAAAAAGTATCTTTGAGATTGGAGGATTCTTTGTCAATAATTATTCATAAAAGGTAAAAAAATAAAAGTGGAAAAACTAAATAAATAAACAATTAAATAAATAAATAAAAAATGTGGTAAAATTAAATAAATAAATAAACAAAAGCGGCATAAGAAATATTGACACCACATTAAACAATATATCGAGCACTGGAGAATTTTACCGCAAAATCATATTGAGTAATACGACGCAACAAACAATTAATAAATAAAAAATAAATAAATATAAAAATCAATAAAAATGTTCACAACGAAATCATATCGAAAATGGGATGCTATACGAAACCTCTCAAAACAAAAAGATACTAAAATTGACAAATACCAAACAAAAGAAATGTGAAGCAATAGAATGTTCCACAACAAAATTATATTGAAAGTACGAAATAAAATAAAAAAAAAGTCTCAACGAAATGAAAAAATAAATCAATAAACAAAAATATGAACAAGATTATATATTTATATTATATCTATTTACTGATTCATTTATAAATACATTAAATTATATATATATATATATATATATATATATAATATCTTTATATATCTATTTACTGATTCATTTTATAATTAACTCTATTATATTATATATATATATATCTAATATATATATATATATATATATATATTCATTATATATATATTGAATAACTTGATCACGAAGTATATAAAAAGTGATGCTATGTATAAATAAGGTTTTTTGCCACGAAGGAAAAAATGAAAAAGCGAGATAGCCAAGTACTTTCGGTCTTGTTCGGACCCTTTAATGTAGCAAAGGGTCCGAACAGGACCGAAAGTACTTGGCTATCTCGCTTTTTCATTTTTTCCTTCGTGACAAAAAACCTTTATTTATATATATATATATATGTGTGTATATATATATAATATATATATAATCTATTATATACACTATGTATATAATACACACATTATATAATTTATATATATGTATTGTATACACACACACACACACATATATACTATATATATATATATATATATATATATATATATATATATATATATATATATATATATATATATATTAAAATGGGAAAATAAATCAATAAATAAAAATATGAAAAAGATTATATATATTATATTGATTATTTATTGATTGATTTATTTATGAATAAATAATAAATTTAAATAAATATATATATATATATATATATATATATATATATAATAATATATATATATCATTATACATTACAGATATATATATATATATATATATATATATATATATTATATATATAATATATATATAAAATAAAAAACATTTATGCACAAGCATATACAATTAATTACCCATTGAACAAAAATAATAACAGCAAGTACTCCCATTTTTACTCAAGACAAATCAAGCAAAAAAAAAAAAAAAAAAAAAAAAAAAAAAAAAAAAAAAAAAAAAAAAAAAAAGTAGTACAATACCACAACGGCTTGTCGACCCAGTACTGGCATTCCGCTCTTGGTGTAGTCAATTGGCTGAGCTAGCCAGCCAGGCCAGAGGAACATGATAGCTGCCTTTAGCGGGATCTCATGCAACTCGGCGACTCTTATCCGAACGCGACGGTAATACGAAAGTGGAGGGAGAGAATGGACATTTTGTGTGAAAGCTTTTCATTTATTTCACTTGGGAATTCAGTGCGTAAAACGTTTTGTTTTTTATAGCGGTAATGAGATGATTGTGTTGATTTAAAGGCATAATATAAGACAGGTAAAAAATGCGATGAAGAAGTTTCTTCTGCTTTTAACCTTGGATCAAATAAAAACTGCCGAGGCTAGATGGTTGAAGGGTGGATGATCGACATGCCAATTTGCAGTCCTCTAGCCTCTGTAGTTTTTAAGATCTGAGTGTGGAGAGAAAAAGTGCAGACTGAAAAAAGTGCGGACGGACTGATAAAAGTACGGGACTGGAAAAAAAAGTGGGCAAACTGGACGGAAAAAAATGTGCCGGACGGGGACTGAAAAAAAAAAAAAGTGCGGAAACGGACTGAAAAAAAAGTGCGGGAGAAAAAACTGACGGAAAAAAATAAAAAAAAAAAAAAAAAAAAGTCGGAAAAAAGAACGGGACCTGAAAAAATAAAAATTTTAAAAGTTACGGACTGGAAAAAAAAAGTTGCGGGGCCAAAAGGAAAGAATGAAAAAAGTGCACAACGTGACTGGAAAAAAAAAAAAAAAAAGTGCAAACGGACTGAAAACAAGTGCGGGACGACTGAAAAAAAAAAAAAAAAAAAAGTGCGGGACAAAAAATGAAAAAAAGTAAAAAAAAAGTCTGGCAGACTGGAAAAAAAAAAAAAGTGCGGACACTGAAAAAAAAAAAAAAAAAACTGGAAAAAACGTGCGGGAAAGACTCCCCCGAAAAAAAAAAAAGTGCCATGGACTGAAAAAAAGTGCGGACCAGACTGAAAAAAGGCAAAAAAAGGACGGACTGAAAAAAAAAATCCCCTCCTGGAAAAAAAAAAAAGTGCGGACCCAAAGACTGAACAAAAAGTGCGGACGGACTGAAAAAAGTGGCGGTCGGACTGAAAAAAGTGCGGACAGGGAATGAAAAAATAAGTGCGGAACACGACTGAAAAAAAGTGCGGCATCGAAGGACTGAAAAAAGTGCGGACAGACTGAAAAAAGTGCGGACAGACTGAAAAAAGTCTGGACGGACTGATAAAAGTGCGGACGGACTGAAAAAAGTGCGGACGGACTGAAAAAAGTGCGGACAGACTGAAAAAAGTGCGGACAGACTGAAAAAAGTGCGGACAGACTGAAAAAAGTGCGGACGGACTGAAAAAAGTGCGGACAGACTGAAAAAAAGGCTAGTGCGGGACTGAGTGGACTGAAAAAAGTGCAGACGGACTGAAAAAAGTACAGAAAGAAAAAGGTACGGAATGAAAAAGGTACGGAATGAAAAAGGTACAGAATGAAAAAGGTACGGACTGAAAAAGGTACGGAATGAAAAAGGTACGGAATGAAAAAAGGTACGGACTGAAAAAGGTACGGAATGAAAAAGGTACGGAATGAAAAAGGTACGGAATGAAAAAGGTACAGACTGAAAAAGGTACGGAATGAAAAAGGTACGGAATGAAAAAGGTACGGACTGAAAAAGGTACGGAAAGAAAAAGGTACGGAATGAAATAGGTACGGAATGAAATAGGTACGGATGGGGAAAATAGGTACGGACTGAAAAGGTACGGAATGAAAAAGGTACGGAATGAAAAAGAAAAATACGGAATGAAAAAGGTACAGACTGAAAAAGGTACGGAATGAAAAAGGTACGGAATGAAAAAGGTACGGAATGAAAAAGATACAGAATGAAAAAGGTACAGACTGAAAAAGGTACGGAATGAAAAAGGTACGGAATGAAAAAGGTACGGAATGAAAAAGATACAGAATGGAAGGTTACAGGACTGAAAAAGGTACGAATGAAAAAGGTACGGAATGGAAGAAAAAAGGTACGGAATGAAAAAGGTACGGAATGAAAAAGATACGGAATGAAAAAGATACAGAATGAAAAAGGTACAGACTGAAAAAGGTATGGAATGAAAAAGGTACGGAATGAAAAAGGTACGGAATGAAAAGGTACGGACTGAAAAAGGTACGGAATGAAAAAGGTACGGAATGAAAAAGGTACGGACTGAAAAAGGTACGGAATGAAAAAGTACGGAATGAAAAAGGTACGGACTGAAAAAGGTACGGCAAGAATGAAGGTACGGAATAAAGAAAAAGGTACGGAATGAAAAAGGTACGGACTGAAAAAGGTACGGAAAGAAGAAGGTACGGAATGAAAGAATAGGTACGGAATGAAATACGGTACGGACTGAAAAAGGTACAGGAATTAAATAGGTACGGAATGAAAAAGGTACGGAATGAAAAAGGTACAGAATGAAAAAGGTACGGAATGAAAAAGGTACGGAATGAAAAAGGTACAGACTGAAAAAGGTACGGAATGAAAAAGGTACGGAATGAAAAAGGTACGGAATGGAAAAGGTACGGAATGAAAAAGGTACGGACTCAAAAAGGTACGGAATGAAAAGGTACGGAATGAAAAGGTACGGAATGAAAAGGGTACAGAATGAAAAAGGTACGGACTGAAAAAGGTGAGAATAAAAAGGTCAGGAATAAAAAAGAAATGGACTGAAAAAAGGTACGAAATGAAAAAGGTGCGACTGAAAAAGGTACGAATGAAAAAAGGTCAAAAACGGAATCTGAAAAGGGTATGGAATGAAAAGGGTACGGACTGAAAAAGGGTATGGAAGGAAAAAGGTATGGTGAAAATGCAAAAGGAAAAAGGCGGAACGGTTGAAAAAGGTTATGGATAAAAGGGAAAATTATGGAATGAAGGGTACGGAATGAAAAATGGTTAGGAAGAAAAAGGTACTAATGGAGGAAAAGGGTATGGAATGAAAAAAGGGTTAATGGATGAAAAAAGGTATGGAATGGAAAAAGGGTAGGGAATGAAAAAAGGGTAGGAATGAAAAAGGAACGGAATGGAAAAAAGGGTAGGAATGAAAAAAGGTATGGAAGGAAAAAAGGGTATGGAATGAAAAAGGGTATGGGAATGAAAAAAGGTAGGGAATGAAAAAGGGTTACGGATTGAAAATGGTACGGAAGGAAAAGGGTACGGAATGAAAAAGGGTAGGATGGATGAAAAAGGTACGGAATGAAAAAGGTACGGAACCTGAAAAAGGTCAATGGCAGGAAAAGGGCTATGGAATATGAAAAAGTATGGAATGAAAAAGGGTATCATTGGAAAAAGGTACGGATGGAAAAACCTGGAAAACTGTAGGAATGAAAAGGTACGGAATGAAAAGGTATGGAATGAAAAAGGTACGAATGAAAAAGGTACGGACTGGAAAAAAGGTACGGAATGAAAAAGGTATGGAAAAATGGAAAAAGGTACGGACTGAAAATGGAACTGGAATGGTAACGGAAGAAAAAGGTACGGAACCTGAAAAAGTACAGGGAATGAAAAAAAAGGTACGGACTGAAAAAAGGTATGGAGGATGAAAAAGTACGGAATGAAAATGGTCCTACGGACTGAAAATGGTACGGAATGAAAAAGGTACCGGAATGAAAAGGTTACGGACGACAATGAAAAGGGTACGGAATGAAAAAGGTACGGAATGAAAAGGGTACGGACTGAAAATGGTACGGAATGAAAAAACAAAGGTACGGAAGAAAAGGGCTGAAAAGGGTACGGAGCTGAAAATGGTTACGGAATGAAAAAGGTACGGAATGAAAAAGGGTACGGACTGAAAATGGTACGGACTGAAAAAGGTACGGAATGAAAAGGGTACGGACTGAAAATGGTACAGACTGAAAAAGGTACGGAATGAAAAAAAGAAAAAAAAAAAAAAAAAAAAGTGCAAATTAAAAAAAACGTGTGAACTGAAAATGTGTGGACGGACAAAAAAGCCGACACAATAGTTTTCTTTTCACAAAACTTAAAAAAAATGACACCCGTTTTGGATAGATTTCTCAAACTGGATTATATAATATATATATATATATATATATATATATATATATAGTATATATATATATATATATGTGTGTGTGTGTGTGTGTGTGTGTGAGTGAGTGTGTGTGTGTGTTGTGTGTGTATGTGAGTGTGTGTATGGTATACTCTTGCCCGTTGAAGGATACAGGAATTCGTTTCATACACGGCAGCTGAAATACCAATAAATTTATTTGTGACATTAAGGATTTTTCCCCCTGACAGAAGATATTTCAAGATTTACGATACAAAAAATGTATAATATACATACATGCATACATTCAGACGTACATACATACATACACAAACATTTTATATATTATTATATATATATATATATATATATATCTATATATATAGATATATTATATATATATGTGTGTGTGTGTGGTGTGTGTGTGTGTGTATCATAATGAAAGCCAAATGGTTAGGATGACCCAGAATGCTTCAGTATTAATTAGAGACACCAATTATTGCTAATACTCTATAATTAAGAAAATGGTCTCATTCGCAGGAGTCGTTAACACTAGGAGAAAAACACAGGCAGAAATAACACTCTCATCAACTAACAGGAAAAAAATTATATAAAATTAAATAGAAAATACAAAATGCACCTAAGTTTCCTCGACTTAATCGAGTTTTCTGTACAGCGTATAGTGTTTTACAAAACTCTAAGCCACGGCCCATGAAAATCTCTGCCGCGGCCCATAAAACTTTCAGCCAAGGGCCGGTGGAGGCGTGTGTGCTGTTGGCACCTATAGCAGTGCCAGACGCACGATCATGACTAACTTTAACCTTAAATGATATAAAAACTACTGAGGTTAAAGGGCTGCAATTTGGTATGTTAGATGACCGGAGGGTGGATGATCATCGTACGAATTTGCAGCTCTCTAGCCTCGGTAGTTTATAAGATATGAGGGCGGACAGAAGTGCGGACTCACGACTAACTTTAACCTTAAATAAAATAAAAACTACTGAGGCTCGAGGGCTGTAATTTGGTACATTTGAAGATTGGAGGGTGAATGATCAACATAACAATTTGCAGCCCTCTAGCCTCAGTAGTTTACAAGATATGAGGGCGGACATAAATGCGAACGAACAAAGTGCCATCTCAACGATATTCTTTTACGGAAAACAAAAAACTGGCAATTGTCATTTATAAGGAAGACCAAACGAAATGCCGCACCAACACATGATTACCAATAATAATAATGAAAAATGAAAAAAAAAATCATACAAGCCTCTCGGTCTGAACCGGATAATTATATCCATAATTTCACGGGTGATTTAACATGGCAATTTCCAACTGAAATTAGTTCCTAGTCAGAGAGAGAGAGAGAGAGAGAGAGAGAGAGAGAGATTGCGGCCACTAAAACTGCCGTCACAATATCCAGGAATATTGACGCAGCAATAAATCAAGATAGGACACTAAAAAATAAATAAATGAGCTTAAGAGAAGTTTCATTAGAGAGAGAGAGAGAGAGAGAGAGAGAGAGAGAGAGAGAGAGAGAGAGAGAGAGAGACTGTCGTTACTATCTTCGTCTACAAAGCACTAACTTATGGCCAAACTCATGTCATATTATATATATATACGTATATATATATACATACATACATATGCTTTCTCCTCAAGACGACTTATATCGTCTCACATGCTTTCTCATTATAACGAGGTAAATATAAAATTAAGTTATATACATAGCAACGCAATGCATAAAAGTAGTATAATTAACCGCGTGACCTTCCCCTCATCAGCGCCATACAAGGAAGACATGCATAGTTGAATGCATCTCTCCCCGATAATGTCTCCAGGTTCCAGAATTCCAGAATTATTCAACGGGCGCGAAAGAACACGGACAAGGCGTACGGAAATAGCTCATTCGAACGCGCCTAGGTTAAGTGAACGTCGTTACGGGAATAGCTGCTAAGTTGAACGCGCCCAGGTTAACTGAACGTCAGGTGGAAACGGACGGGATACTTGATATGAAAGTATTTGAAATCAAAAGCAACGTTGTGGATGAAATTGAAAGAGGCAGTGACACATCGGATACTTAATATGAAAGTAAATGAAATCAAAATCAGTGTTTTGGATAAATAAAAAGGGGGGGGGGGGGGCGGGGGGTGCCGGGGGGGGGGGGGGGGCCGGGGGGGTAGTAACGCAAACAGCGCTCACAAATGAAACAAGATAGTATTGTCATTTTTTTTAAATACTGACATACTTAAAAATTAAAAGAAAAAATTTTAAAATGAAAGGATAAATTAAATCAAACAAAATAATATTGTCATTAGTTATTTTAATACTGTCATACTAAAATATTAAATGAAAAATTTAAATAATGAAAGGATAGATTAAATGAAATAAGATAATATTATCATTGGTTATTTTAACACTGACATACTAAACAAATAAAAGAAAAATTAAAAAAATGAAAGGATAAATTAAATGAAACAAGATTAATATTATCATTGGTTACTTCAATACTAATATACTAAAAAAAATTAAAAGAAAATAAAAAAAAGGAAAGGATCAATTTTACATATTTCTATTTATTTCAAATCAAATTTGGTGCTGTGAATGAAATAAAATAGGGGTAATAACACAACAGTAAATGTAAATGTATTAAGTTTAATATTGAGAAAAATAAAAGAAAAATTATAAAATGAAAGAATAATAATTGAAAAATTTTATTTTAATTCGGTGTTGTGGATGACCTAAAAAAAGTGGTAATAACACAACAGTAAATGTAAATGTAAATGTATCAAGATTACTATTGAGAAAACTAAAAGAAAAATGATAAAAGGAAAGAAAAATAATAATTGAAAATTTTCATTTTAATAGCACATCTCCACACCAGATGTTCCTAAACGTGAGGGCATTGACCCAAAGAAGTCAGGTCATGACCTTGCCAAACGGGTCAACACAACACTTCCAAACACAGACAGACTGGTCACACTGCTGTATAGGCCTACGTGACTTGTGCAGAAAGTAAAATTTTGTACTACGAGGTTCTGAATATCTTCGTTAATGATTTTTGTCTGGTATTAAATAAAAAAAACATTGATCCTCATAACCTAAATATGATAAAAATTGTGATGTTTATGAAGTAAATAAACTCAAAATATCTACTAGGCTAATCCAATGTTTATCATGACAAAAGGCCAGCTGTCGATTCTAGCTCTGGGACTTGAGCCTAGATTAGGCCTACTTGTACCATCACGCGATCCTATACCACCCCAAGCTATTCAGAATCTTCAAAAACAGGGGAAAATAATCTCAAAATATCTAGGTTAATCCAAAGTTTATCATGACCAACGGCCAGCCGTCGACTCTAGCTTAGGGACGTAAGCCTAGATTAGGCCTACGTGTATAACATCACGCGATCCTATACCATCCTAAAGCTATTCAGAATCCTTCAAAAAACAGGCCAGTAGGGGCTTGCACCAATCATCAGGGAGGCGTGAAAGCACGTTCTTCAAAAAGTACATTGGCAAGAAATAATAAAGATCTTTTTGAGGACTGTGAGTAGTGTTTTTTCGAAGTTCTGCGTCATGGTTCCTGGCACTAGGTCTAGAAAGCTCCAACCTCGGGTCTAGAAAGTTCTAAAGGTCATTCATGGCTTCGTGCGTTTATGCCCATAGACCTTTGGGAGGAGGGGGGGGAACTGTGGGAGGCCCAAACAGCAGAATATTACAGTATATATATATATTCTATATATATATATATATATATATATATATATATATATATATATATATTAATATATAGTTATGGCACAACGAACTTCAATTTCACGCGCTGGTTCACGAGCCTAGACGGACACAAGAAACGTGAAGGTGTTTTTCCTTTCTCGTTAGAGGTCGCCACACGCTGCCAATCTCATCCCTTCTTTTATTCACGATTTATTTTAAGAAATGATTGCGTCTTGCGTCTCTTACTTTTCTTAATGAGTTTACCATTCTTGCCCTGAAGTGTAAAATATTATCCAGTGTAAGTCGCAACTTGAATGCAGGAAAAGGAAATAAATATGGCAGCGTCTTGGAGAAAGTTGGCCATTGAAGGATAGATAATACATCTCAGTGTTCGATTTCACTTTTAATAATTAAAACGCTTCACGAATAGCCCAAACATATAACAACAACAACAACAACAACAACAACAACAACAACAACAACAACAACAATAATAATAATAATAATAATAATAATAATAATAATAATAATAATAATAATAATAATAATAATATCTGGGGCAATATCTGAAAACCAGTGAAGACGAGTGGCTAAAGAGGTGCATGGGAAGAAGGACTGATAAAAAGTAGACGAAGACCCAGAAATATACAGAGACAGGAGAAAGACAGACAGAACAGAGGACTGCACAACAAACCAATGCACGGACAATACATGAGACAGACTAAAGAACTAGCCAGCGATGACAATTGGCAATGGCTACAGAGGGGAGAGCTAAAGAAGGAAACTGAAGGAATGATAAACAGCGGCACAAGATCAGGCCCTAAGAACCAGGTATGTTCAACAAGAACGATAGAGGGAAAAACAAAAATAAATAACATCTCCCATCCCATGTAGGAAGGTGCAATACGAAAAATGAAACCATAAACCACATAGCAAGTGAATGCCGGCACTTGCACAGAACCAGTACAAAAAGAGGCATGATTCAGTAGCAAAAGCCCTCCACTGGAGCCTGTTGCAAGAAACATCAGCTACCTTGCAGTAATAATTAATGTGGTTACGAGCACCAACCTGAAGGAAGTGATAGAAAACGATCAGGCAAAGATCCCTCTGGGGACTATGGTATCAGAACGGATAGGGTGATACGTGCAAACAGACCAGACGTGACGTTGATTGACAAAGTCAAGAAGAAAGTATCACTCATTGATTGTCGCAATACATGGGACACCAGAGTTGAAGAGAAAGAGAGAAAAAATCAGATCTGATAGAAATAAGAAGGATATGGGATATGCCAGTGGAAATCGTACCCATAATCATAGGAGCACTAGGCACGATCCCAAGATCCCTGAAAAGGAATCTAGAAAAACTAGAGGCTGAAGTAGCTCCAGGACTCATGCAGAAGAGTGTCATCCTAGAAACGGCACCACATAGTTAAGAAAAGTGATGGACTCCTAAGGAGGCAGGATGCAAACCCGGAACCCCACACTATAAATACCACCCAGTCGAATTGGAGGACTGTGATAGAGCAAAAAAAAAAAAAAAAAAAAAAAAAAAAAAAAAAAAAAAGTAATAATAATAATAATAATATACTGAACAAAACGTAAATTAGTGTATATATATATATATATATATATATATATATATATATAATTTTAATTTCCTATATATATATATATATCTTATATATATATATCTATAATATATTATGACTGGTAAAAATGTTGTTTACAACATTAATTCCATCTATATAAGGGGCCCATAAAACGCTGGAAATATACAGAGAAAATACTATATTTTCACACCCTGCAGTCTCTTTCTTCAGGTAGATGAATGAGAAAAAGTTACAGAAAAGGTGTTGTATATATATATATATATATATATATATATATATATATATATATATATATATATATATACATATATATACATATATATACACACACATATATATATTATTATATATATATATATATATATATATATATATATATATATGACCAGGACATAGTCACGAAGGAATCTAGCGTCTCAATTGTTTCAATATTGTCCTTCCTGGCTGTTAACTTTGTTCGTATAATCATCACGCGATTTGAAAGCAAACATGTAAATAGATATGTGAATACATTGTTATACACACACACACAACGCATGGTATACTTACATGAAAATTCAAATTAGAACAGATACCAAGATCCTCGAACATCCATCCACGTATAACCGTGTTGCCAATCACAGGATGTTTTTCCGTTGCTAGAAAATAAAAAGCGAACAAAAAGTTCGAAAATCCCAGGACGCATCTGCTCATTATCCGGGAGGAACTATTGCCATTAGAAGAAGGTGACAAATGCATTGACGATAATGAGACCAGATTAGCAGAGGGACGGATGACCGTCCCTCAACCCCCCTCCCACCCGAAGAGGTACCCCCGAATACGTCGCGAGTCAATTTCACGTGACAATACCTTCCTTCTACTAAGGTAGAAGACTGAGGAGAGAGAGGGAGCGAGAGATGAGAGGAGAGAGAGAGGAGAGAGAGAGAGAATTTTACGTGACAATACCTTCCTCTTACTAAGGAGAGAGAGAGAGAGAGAGAGAGAGAGAGAGGTGACAATATCTTCCTCTTACTAAGGACAGAGAGAGAGAGAGAGAGGAGAGGAGACGAGGGATGAGAGAGAGAGAGAGAGAGAGAGAGAACTTCATGCTACGGAAAAATATCCTTGTGAGTATGAGAGAGAGAAATTTTCATATTACGAAAAACATCCTTGTAAGTAAAGGCGGAGAGAGAGAGAGAGAGAAAGACGAGACGAGAGTGAGAGAGAGCGAGAGACGAGGAGAGAGAGAGAGAGAGAATGATGAGAGATCTATGCCTCAAATTCTGGAGAATAAAAAAATATTCACAAAATCACAAAATTAAAAGATAAAAAAAAAATCACAAACCACAAGATTAAACTATTAAAAAAAAAGAAGAAGAAAAAAAAAAACAAACAACCAATTCAATCGCTGGAAGCAAGACGGTAAAACTGGAAAGGCGGAATTGCTCCTTCAAAACTGCAACCAGTTTCGTAAATTCTTTTGTAACAGGTCTCCGGGCGATGCTGGAATTCCATTATACTGGGGGGGAGATGCGAGCCGAGGCTTCTTTCGAACATCATTCTCCCCCCCCTTCCCCCCCTCCCCCCACCTCCCCCCCCCTCTCTCTCTCTCTCTCTCTCTCTCTCTCTCTCTCTCTTTCTCTCTCTCGTAATCATCACGAAAAATGAATCATCAGACGAATGAAATTCTAATTTTTTGGAGATTTGAGTTTCCTGATTATTATTATTATTATTATTATTATTGTTAAAAACATACCTGTCTTACAAGATGTATTATTATTACTATTATTATTAACCATACCAGTCTTATAATAAATCATATATTACTATAATTATTATTATCATCATATATTCCCAAAGGGCATGTTACTCTAATAGCGTTGTTTAGAGTAAATAAACTACTTAAGAATTAGTATATTATTCATATTATTATTAATATATATACTATTTGTTATAAAAAATCCACAATTATATATAAAGTTAGTATACTTTAAAAATATATAATTGTGGATTTCTTTATAACAGATTGTTCTTATTATTATTATTATTATTATTATTATTATCAAAGAAAGTTTTTTAAGTGTCACTTATTTACTAATATTTTCTTTTGATTTCTTTTTAATCATTTTTTTTTTTTTTTTTTTTTGTTATTCAGCTCCATTATGTCAAAACATCTTACGCAATCTCTTCTTTTATTTCCCGTCCAATAAAAAAAAAAAAGGAAAAAAAAAATCACTGCTTTACAATCTTGAATTCCATTACTTCAAAAATTATCATACTTTTGCCTATTTCCTTTTACCGTTTACTTCCCTTTTCCATTTCCCCATTCCGCTACATCTTCACACTTTTTTTTCCTCTCTTTCATATCGCACCATTTAATCGTCTGCCCCCCTTCCCCTCCTTCGCGAGAAAGCCCTTATCTTTTTTTTTTGTCGACTTTCCTTCTCCCTTCTTCGCTCCTCGGCAAAAAAACAGAGAAAGGATAAAAGAGAAGAATAATAAAGCGGACAGAAGACAAGCGAGAGCATTCCGCTGCTTGCTTCGTCGGTATCCAATATTCTATTTTCCTTCACATTATTTTTTTTTTTTTACTCTTTCGTCATACCTTTTTTATCCTCCTCATTATTGCAACTGTCTTTTGCCGTTCTTCGTCTATTAGCTTATTTCTATACCCTGCGTATTTTGGCTAACTGCCTTTCTCTTCGTATTTCTATATCTATTCTGTTTATCCCATGTTTCCCTTTCTATTTCTATTCTGTTTATTCCATGTTTCTCTATTCTATTCTTCTTTACTTATTCTGTAGCCTTCTTTCCGTCTTAATTTTTTGTCGCTTATCATGTTTCAATTTAGGTCCAAAGTGTAATTCTTTAACACAGGAAGGAGCAAGTTCCCAATTATTTACGTAAATTGTCCTAATAAGCTTTACGTTCAAAGTATAATTCTTTAACACAGGAAGAAGCAAGTTCCCAATTATTCACACAAATTGTCTTAATAATTCTGACTTCTTTTTTTTTTAATCACACTCATCTTTCGTAAGCACTGGCTCATTGCTCAATGGAGAGTATGAATTCTCGAAAACCATTTATTCGCGATTCTTACCGCAGTTTTTTTTTTTTTTTTTTGTTTTTTTTTTTCTTTTTTAACGGAAAGAAAAATCTAGATTCCCATTCGGGGGTCGAAATGGAATAATAATGTTCATCTCCAAAAAACTTGTATTTTTAATTTTTTTTCTTCTTTTTGTAGGTATATAATACCAATAATGGGCGTGAGTTTTCTGAGAGAGAGAGAGAGAGAGAGAGAGAGAGAGAGGAGTAGAGAGAGAGAGAGAGAAGAGAGAGAGAGAGATTAGCTTTTAAATTTAACCCAATTTCTAAAAATAATGAAGCAAAAGATAAAT